>NC_092863.1:94714872-94823707 GCF_032062135.1 Pyxicephalus adspersus | reverse complement strand
AGGGAAGTGTAATGGTCTGAGGTGCCTGTGGGGGCAGTGTTATATTATGGGGTGCCTGTTGGGGAAGTGTAACGGTCTGAGGTGCCTGTGGGGGCGGTGTTATAATATGGGGTGCCTGTTGGGGAAGTGTAATGGTCTGAGGTGCCTGTGGGGGCAGTGTTATAATATGGGGTGCCTGTGAGGGAAGTGTAAAGCTCAGAGGTGCCTGTGGGAGCAGTGTTCTCATCAGGGGTGTAGTCGTAAAAAAAGAAGAGGGGGTGCGGTACTATCCATGGCGAGTGTGCATGTGCCCGACCCATTACACCCCTTCCTATATGTCACTCAAAGGGGAAGAAACTTCCCCCAGAGTGACGTCATGATACTATAACCTGCCCACTCTCCCATCGCAGGTCTGAGCCAGGTTGTGTTCAGAGAGACAACCCACCCACCACCCTGAGCTTGCAATTCCATATGGGAAACATGGTCCGTGGTTCTGGGCAGTTCGCCCCCAAAGCGGGGTCCTTCTCCTGACCCCCCCCCCCGGGGGCAGACTATCCAGAGCTGTGGACCACCAAAGAATTCTTTGCAAAATAAGAGTATGCACGCATGCCTATTCCCGCAAAAAGTGAGTGCACGGCGTTCCCACCTGTGCCTCACTACAACCCTGGTTGTGACCCTGAGGTGCCTGTGGGGCAGTGAAATGATCTGGGGTTGCTTCCATTGGTGAAGTCCGGTATGTTCCTTAACTAATATATTAATATAATAATAACTCTAATATATACTAATTCAGGGTAACATGGTGGCTCAGTGGTTAGCACCGCTAGGTGTCAGGTTCAAATATTGGCTACAATGCTATCTGCATGTATTTTGTATGTTCTCCTCGTGTTTGCGTGGGGATTCCTCGCACTTTTCAAAAACTTGCAGTTAGGTTTTTTGGCATCCCCCCCAAAACTGTCCTTAGACTGTAATAAAGACATATTACTATGGTAGGGACATTAGATTATGAGCCCATTTTGAGGGACAGTTAGTGAGGGTTGGTGTTGCTTCTATAAACTTTGTACAGCGTTGTGTAATATGACAGCGCTATATAAATACAGTGTAATAATATTAATATACCTGGTCCATCCAGAACTAAATAAAATTGTTGCTTGATGCATTCCTACTTTCCAATAGTGAATGAGATCAAAGTGAGAATTTACTTTTAAAGATTTCCCAGAAGGACGATATTTTCATAATATTATTTCTAATACTCTAGCCCCCCCAAATGAATTATTGGACTCTATTTGGGGTTCTGACCAATGGGCCGTGCAGCTGAAGCCTATTCCGCACATACATTCTATGACAGAACACAGGAGTTATAAGATAATAGCAGTAAAATGCTTTGTGGATTCCAACGTAATAAACATAAATTATATTTTCAAAGAACCTCAAATAAAAGGAAGGGACCAGATGAACACTCAACTGAAACATAACACTCGAAATTCTCTAAACATCACCCTGAGATCTTTTATTTCTAGAGATGTAGTTTTATCAAAGTGAATCCAAAGAAAACACAATGGGCACCTAATTTTTTAACCAATTGCATGCTTGTTCGGTAATATCATCCAGCAGGCAATGTGCAGTAAGCTTTATTTGCCGGTTTTTGCTCATTGCTCTATGTTAGCTAACAAAGTTACGTCCCATTTATTTCCTATAGCAGGGTATCTTGACATTTTTAACATGAGGGAACCTATGAAATAATTTTAGTTCTTCAGGAAACACCTACTGTAATCACTGTATCCACAGCTCACAGTATATTTGCATGGTGGTCAGTAGGAAGAATGCCTCTTTCATTGCCTGCCATTGGGAAGAATGTCACCCATACGGTTAGCCAAAAAGATCATTGGTGTCACTTACACTGACCTGAGAGGCAGAAACTGCTCAAGGAACCCCTAGGAATGTCTGGAGGAACCCCAAGATTCCATGGAACCCTGGTTGAGAAACACTGACCTATACAACATATATTTTTTGAATCATACGGGCATTAGGGGAATATGGGAAAGTAAAGACAATGAGGCTAATTTGCTTAGGTAATTTAGGCTGTTTACTCACAAACACTTCAAGTGAAAATTCACCAAGTTAAGTGAATGTGGTAAGAGTTGCAATTGCAATGAATACTAAATCACAAGCAAAAAACCTAAAAATAAATGGATTTTTCTTGCACACTATTAGCTGGTAGAAGCAAGCAGAACTTCATCTAATTTACTAAGCTAAGTGATGTGTTCCTTTGCAGGGGATAGTTCACTTTGCTAAGTAAAGAGCCTTGAAACCTTTAGTAACCCCAATTAAAGGAGTAAACCTTTTCTTCTAGTTTGGTGGTAATTCACATGCACTGCCAGTGTGCCTTTGATCACTTTTACCTAATAGGCCTGAATTACCGAAGCTCTCCAAGACTGGGTGAAGATAGACTATCATGGGAGAACTTGGTTGATCCTGTATATCTGGAATGGATCTGGTACAGGACTGAAAACATTTGTCAACTAAAAGCAAATGATGTTTCCAAAATCCATTCCAGGTTTCTGCATCACCCAGGTATCTCCCATGATAGTCTATGTTCTCCATTGTTGGAGGGCTTTATTAAATCAGGCCATTGATGTAGTGTAATGTCTGACTTTGGTGCCATCATAAAATATACATAATATAACTTATCATCATCAGCCCCATCCGTTCCTTAGAAAAATTATTTATTGTATATTATACAGAAATACTGGTCTGTTTTTCACCATTTTGACCACCTGCCATATTCTACTGAGACATATCATTTATTTGTTTGCCAAATTTGCCAATATATATATATAACTCTTGTAAGACTGAAAAATATATAAATGTTCTTTAAATGTAGACATGCATTGACATTTTGTGCAGCAAAGTCAATATAACATGGAGAGGGTGAGCTTAGATAGTGGGGTCAGCGAGGATGAAGACGGTTTCTCATTACTTACTATTGCTATCAATGCGAGGTATTCCCGGCATCCTGCAGTGTTGCCATTCCTGTATTCTATAGTAAGCTGATGTCACTGCACACAGGGAAACACCATTAGCCAAGGGAAGGCGGCTGTAGTGCTTGAGTGAACGTGCACAATATGGCATCTCCAGCTCAGAAGCACTATGCCTATTTTTAAACAGGATTTATATAGCGCCAACATATTACGCAGCGCTGTACATTAAATAGGGGTTGCAAATGACAAACTAATACAGACAGTGACACAGGAGGAGCAAGAGCCCCGAAGAGCTTACAATCAAGGAGGTGGGGGAAGTATCACACAATAGTAGGGGAGATATGTGATGGTGGGGAGTAGTGATGGTTTCAAAAGAAAGAAGAAGATGGGTAGGCAAGTTTGAAAATTGGGTTTAGAGTGCTCTTTTAAATGAGCAGAAAGTAGGAGCAAGCCGAATAGGACGAGGAAGACCATTCCAGAGAGTCGGGGCAGCTAGAGAAGTCTTGTATCCGTGCGTGTGATGAGGTTATGAGTGAGGAAGTCATTAGTAGGTCATTGGAGGAGCGGAGAGAGCGGCTGGGGGAGTATTTTTCTACCAGGTCAGAAATGTAAGTGGGACAATGTCTGTTTAGGGATTTAACCTCCCTGGAGGTAACCCCAAGTGTGACTCGGGGTAGAAAAAAGGTGCTAAAAGTGGTAACCCTCGGGGTATGTAAACCTACATGGGAAGGTTAGTAAATAGAGCGCTTACCTGATCCGCTGGCGCCCCGCGCCATCCAGTGCCGCAATCTCCATCTTCTTTCTTCTTCCTTCTCCCTGCTTCTGCATCCGATTAGTCACCGGGGAGTTCCCGGTGACGTCGGTGCGTGTGTACGTTGCCGGCGGGTGAGAAATTCAAAATCCATTTGTATTGCATTCAATACAAAATAACTGTAATAAATGCAATACATTGGATCTTTATGTCTAAAAGCAGTACATTGTTTTCAAGAACATTTATTTTACAGTATATATTATAGTATGAGTATATTATGTATTTTTTAAAAATATTTAGATTTTTTTAATTTATTCAATTTTTTGTTTTTACATGATTTTGTGTTTCAAACTTTATTATAGTCATACTATTATATTATAGTGTAAAATAAATTTTCATGAAAAACAATTTACCGTTTTTAGACATATAAAACCGGAAACAAATGAACCGCTAGGGAGGGTAAAGGCAAAGCACAGGAGCTTGAATTTGATTCTAAGGTGAAATGGAAGTCAATGAAGAGAAAATGGAGATATGAATATTGAGGTCAACTACAGCCCATGGTCTGTGCATAGAAACCACTTCTATTAGTCTTGGCTGGAAAAAAAACGAGGAGTGATTAATAGATTTTAGTTTCAAGCAAGCCTCTCCAAACAGTAAATATTATAAGCATGGACATGAGATAATGGATCTGACGTGAGAAGTGACCTTGTAATGTCTGGAGAAATGATTAAATGAACAGGAAAACCTGTTTCAGTTTGCTATAGTTACCCCCTGTGATAAGAGTCACTCTCATGATAGGCCTAGCAGCTGGCAAAATTGCCATGGCACTGCTCTCTGTAATATTTACAATCAAGATGAAGAAGAAAGGACCCATGAGATCTCCAGATAGAAGGCACCTGAATGAAAAGTGTACAGATTTTTTTTAAGGGTCCAGGGCACTCCAATATGAGAAGGATGCGAATATAAACCCATAGTTGGGCTTTAAGCAAAAATGTAGAGTTCTCTTTTTAAAGGAAAGGTGAGCTGATCTGTCTGAAATGAAACAATTCACCCCATGCACAAATTGGACTGATCCCCAAAATTTGATCATTTGGGAAGTTGCAATGGAAGAATATATTGAGAGCTTCAATACAGTTTATAGGAATAAAATGAATTTTATAGTTATATGATCTGTAATAGATTTGTATGACCATTAGTCACTG
Source organism: Pyxicephalus adspersus (assembly GCF_032062135.1). Taxonomy (NCBI): domain Eukaryota; kingdom Metazoa; phylum Chordata; class Amphibia; order Anura; family Pyxicephalidae; genus Pyxicephalus; species Pyxicephalus adspersus. Next base: position 94,818,797 of record NC_092863.1, on the reverse strand, counting down.
ATATAGGGAGACAAGGACAGCTTTATCACAAAAATGATTTCTTTCTATATAATACGTGATATCTGAATTGTCATGTTTACTATCATCGGCAAACTAACTCATATTTACTCACTATACATTTCTCAAAGTCTTCAATCTTCTTGCCAGCATGTCAGCCTGCTGTGAAATACATCTCTCAATGAAGGAAAAACAATTCTGATATTATATTTTACATTTTCCCAGCGGATATTGTGTGTAGAATTAAACATATCTTACAAACACAGAGCCGAAGAAGACAGACAGATGTGTGCAGACGGAGGGCAAAAATGGAGGATTTCTGCACGTTTCTGCTAAGATTCCTATGATTAACAAAGCCTATTTCAAAATTTCCTACACATTTTGGTCCTGGTATAGGAGACAATGCAGGGATACTCTTAAAAGAGCCAAAAATAAAAGGCAATATAATGGGGATTAAAACATTTAGCTGATTCCCTTCCTATTGTTTGCAGCTTTCCCCATAAGCTCCTTGGGGCAGGCTCCTCTCCTCCTCCTGTGTCACTGTCTGTATTAGTCTGTCATTTGCAACCCCTATTTAATGTACAATGCTGCGTAATATGTTGGTGCTATATAAATATTGTTTATTATAATTGTTACTATTAATAATATTATTATTATTTTTATTATTATTAATAACAATAATATTAAAATATTCTGCAGCCTTTCTCCCATTGAGGTTTATCAGAATTAAAGTGAGGTGAAACATTACAATGTAATATAACAACAATGCACAATATCGCATCGGGTCTTTATAAGCTTTGTCTCTTTAGCCCAACGCGTTTCACCAACTGGCTTCCTCAGGGGATTTTTTTGGAGACTTACACTGGACATAATGATATAGAGTAATGTACAGTTCATCGAGATCGTACTCACTCATGATAATTGAGGTGAATTAGACATTTTCAGGTTATATTATGGTTATAGCAATAATAATGCAATAATAATAATCCATTGAACTGTACATTACTTTATAAAACTGCTAAACAAATCTAGTACAGGATTGACATAGAGATTGAATAATTTCATTCTATTTTCAACTATTTCTATTAGGTGAATGTCACAACACATTACCGCTCTAGAAAAGCCAGAGTATACACATCTTCACCATATACATATTCTCTGCACCTCACCCATAAAAAACATCAACTAAGTATATTAGATAGTTACAATTAAGTGATTACTCTCTTTTTTTATTTTTTTTTTGGGAACAGTTAAAATTTGATAAATCAAGTGCCAATGTTACATTATGTCGTTTTTCATTTCATATCTGTTTGGCATTTGCTTGTAAATACTGAATTATGTCCTACTATGTGCTAATCATGTGTGAATACATATGCTTATTAATTTATTCATGTATACATAATCACTCCACCAACCTATTATTACATAATACAATTGCTACAAAATGGGTTTATTTACACACTGATACATTTATAGCTTTGTATATTGCTTTAGCTTTGTTATTAATCTGAAACAATATCTGTTGTTATTATTTTGTTATGACCAATGTAAATCTTCAAAAAATCCCCTGAGGAAGCCAGTTAGTGAAACGTGGTGGGATAACGAGACCAAGCTTATAAAGACCCGATGTGATATTGTGCATCGTTGTTATGTTACATTGTAATGTATCACCTCACTTTAATATTTGTTTGAAGCACAAACAGACTTTGTCTAGTTAGGAAGCCAGCCCCCCTTTTTTAATTAAAGCACTTAGAGTTGAATGTTGCCACTAAAAAGCCACTTTTCGTTTCTTCTTATATTAATACATTTTATTTTGAACATTTGATACAATTGAATATTTTTTTTGCCTATGGAATTGGCTGTATTTTTTACACAACCATTCCCATCCCTACACATTGCTCCTTCCAATTTATAGTCATGACTCAATCTGCCACCTAGTGGCCATCCATAAAAAGAGCACAGCAGTCACAATGGGTAATGCTATATCTTCTAACAAATAAACAGTCAATGTAAGTAAAATTGACAGGGGGGATCATTATTAAATACAATTCTAGAACTTTGGGAGTTTTTTATTTTGTGAAAATAAAATGTAAAAAAGTGTCTTATTTTTATAAACTTAGAAACATTTCCCAAGGAAAAAATACAACTATAGGGGACAAAACATATTTATATAGCAATCCAGGGGTTAATTAGCATTGGAATGTAATTCGGATCCCAATACATAGATGGTTTTTCTCCTAAGTCGATCAGATCTAGACATGGTTTCAGACAAAATTTGTCCATGAGAAAAAGTGAATGGGCACTCCGGCCATTGTGCTGAATGGAGCTGTGGTGAAGGTGAGAGCTTTGGGCAACTGCCCGATTCAGCCCTGCAATACTAAACTTTTGTAAAAAAAGAAATCAATCAATCCATTTTAACCACTTCAGCTCTTACATCTTCGCTATGGGCCTCTTTGGCAATAGTTTTGCTATCCCTTTAAATAAAATAATAACAAATTTGTTTTTTGCTTTTTATTATTATTAATATTAATATTATTATTATTAATAATAATAAAAATAATAAACAGGATTTATATAGCTCCATTATATTACTCAGTGCTGTACATTAAATAGGGGTGGCAAATGAAAGACAGACACAGACAGTGACACAGGACGAGAGGACCCTGCCCAGAAGAGCTTTTTACAAACCTAGATGTCTATTGGCAATGTTATATAAAATAATAGAAAACTACTGACAAAAAGATGAAAAAAAATATAAAAAATGGTATTAATTTCTTAATATGATCAGTGTTTGTTTAAATGAAAAAAGTAGTGAATGGAAGATTAAATAATTTTAATAAAATTTAAATTTAAATAATAGGTAAAGACATTTATATATATATATATATATATATATATATGTGTGTGTGTGTGTGTGTAAATATATTTTTTTAAATCAAAAATGTAAAATTGATGTAAAATGTAAAAATTGTAGTGTTTTATATATATATATATATATATATATATATATATATATATATATATATTTAACACTACACTTACGTTTTTAATTAAAAAAAAATGTTTTTTCCCCCAAATCTGTTCGATTTTTTTTTCTATGCTACACTAATATACATATATGTATATAGGTATACGTCTTGCAAATTCATGGTGCATTCAATATCCCAGTCTCAGAAAGTGTCTTCTATCAAGAAATTTGTTGGCGCACAGGGAGGTCATGTGACACACAATATGCGCTCCATGTTTTGCATGCCTTTTGGGGACACAATACTGAGTGAGTCAGGTTAAGTAGCAATATTGACATTTTCTATGAACTGTTTCTAATGTGTTAGAGAAATCTACTGGCCCCGGCCTTCTGGTTTTAATCCAAACATCCCCATCTTGATTCCAGCAGCCTTAATGTTCTGGGAAACGCGTCTCTTGATCTGAAATATGATGGGTTGTTCTGGAAGCTGAGCCGCATGTGCTGTGCATGGGATGATCAATAAAAAGCTTGCAACATTTTTAGATATGGAGAACCATGCAGACATTTTTGTTTAGGGTTTATTTTTCCTTTACAAATGTAAGGATCGCTGTCTTTACATAATTGTAGTTATGTAATGAAGGTCATGAGAATGGCTGCAGTTGTGGAATACTAAGCATTTACATTCCACAGTGATATGGGAACCAGAAAAATACATACTATGAAGTTAAGTTTAAACCAAATGACAGCGTTGTTTCTATTTCGGTCAACCAGCAAGCTTTCGTGTTGTGCCGAGAATATAACATTTGGGTGTTTGAACTGTATTGTTTTTCATGGTGTCATTACTATCTACAGAAGTATAATAATAGAGGAGAGTTGTCATTGTCTTGTCAAGGGGCGATATTAGGGATTGATGGCAGAACTTTTGCCAAGCCAACGATTTTTAGACTCTTATTGGTATCACAATGTTTTTAACAAGAGCTGCATAATATATACAAATCCCACTTGGAGATCAAATGAAATATGAAAGTCTAACCATTCATTGGGCTGCTCTGAACAGCATTAGCTAACAAAGTTCCAGCAATTTAAGAGCAAAGCAATTGCCTTCCCAGAATGATCCAAAGCTTCACAGAGCATTCCACATGTGCCGTGCTACATACAAATTAAAATGGGCCTATCATTACATTATTTTTAAAATAAAGGGTGGATAACTTTTAATGCAAAGGAAAAAAATTTGTTTTTGTTATTAATTTTTTTAATTTATTTAATTTTTAATTATTTTTTTTTTTATTTATTATTTTAACATTTAAAGGAGGAGCCCCCTCCCCGTATCCCAGGTGTCTGCGAGCTGTGCAGAAGGAGCTTTCCTCTAATGTAAAAATTGCAAAGTGAGATCAGCACTTTTTACTTTTACATTTGTTTCAATTTTTCTTTTATTTTCCAGGAGGTTTTGTGTCTGTGCAGTGCAGGATCGGGTGACAACGTAGGAAGAAAAACCCAGAAGAAGATGGCTACACCTGATGTCCAGTGCATGCCAGGACAATGAAGGAAGATGGGACGGCGCCGGACCAACTGGACTAGGATACGGAAGGGATCAATGGCTTTCCACCAGTAAAGGTAAGTGTTTTTCTTTTAGCGATAGTTCTGCTTTAGGTAGACTTTCCAAGTAAATGAATGGCCCCCTTCCCTGCCAGTCCCCCGTCATCTTCTCCATCATTTACCTTCATTCTGGGTTCTGGGTGAAAGGCCCTGGCCAAGAGTCAGCACTTATTAGGACATCACATTACATTAGGAGAAACGCACAGTGTCACAGATGTCCACAGGACCAGGGGATCTGTGCCTTTGTCTGTGTCATCCACCTAACATTCCTCTGCAGCTAGCTGTACCAGCAGCCCTGTCTAAAAATCCTGTCCGCTGGTAACTTCCTAGTCATGTGATCCCCTGGGAGCTGCCCCTTAATCCCAGAGAACCAGAATATTCCACAGAAGCACTCCATCTGCTGGCAGAAGTGTAAACACCACCTGAGCTGCCTCTGCTCCAACACTCCCTCTGGTGGTGGGTTATTTTACTTGCTGGTCGTATGATTCCCATTGGCCACATGACCCCCCCTATAAAAGGAAGTTACTGGCAATAGGAAGTTGCCTGAACAAGAGGTTCTTCTCAGCTCTGTTCCCAGGTTCTGGTTGTTCCTGTCTGTTTTTCCTGCTGCTGATTCTCCTGTGTACCGACCCCGGCTTTCACCCTTGACTTCTCCTAATCGCCGCCTGCCCAGAACTCCACACTCCTGTCTCTCGTTTCTGCACCACGCTTTGCTCCTATCTGTCAGCAGTCACCAGCCTCTGCGTGCATGGGGGCTGCAACTTCACAACTGCCCGCATCGTAGCATCCTCATCTCTAGAGGCTCTGGGGAAGACCAGTCAGTTGCTTAGATTCTGCGCCCCGCACACGTCTCTGCCAACTGGGCTGGTGACACGGAGGGTGCACCATCCCATCCCACTCTGTGGCACTGTGATACATAGGTGGTCAACAAGTTGGAAGACAAAGCCAAAGCACAGGTACTAACAAATCAAGAAGCAGAGACAAGGGCACCAGACGGGGAATGTGGACAATCCATGAATTACGAAGGCCCATGGCTGAAAAATCAGACAAGGACTGATACAAGTACCAGATAGACCAAGGTCAGACAAAAGCAAAAGCAGCAACGGGAGAGTTTCAGGACAAATATTTTATCCACAGCAGATAATACAACCTAATGTCAACACAAGGCAACAACTTGGACTGGTAGACTTTGTCAATCAATGATCGGGGGAAGAGCCAGAACAAGACCAACATAGGTCCTCTTGAAGAAGACGATCATCTAGCATGCAACTGTCTTCATCAAGTTTGGTGCTGGACATTTTTCGCATCACACACCCGTGCTGCCTAAACCATATGGCATAGAGCCCCAGGAAAGCCATGCAACCAACTTTAGATTTAGATTACTACTGGACAAAGGTCCATATGCACTCCTAACATGCAGAGGTGCAGGTAACATCACTGGACACACATAATCAAATGGGACTTCTCAGTGATGTTACATGCACCTCCTGGAAGCCAAAACAAACGTGAGAAATGTTATATATTTTCTTTTTTTGCAAACTCTTTCCTTTTAAAGGCAGGGGCAGGCAAGAGAAGCAGGTCCTTCCAACTCAATGATTGTGGTTTGAATCAAATTTTAATGTATAAGGCCATGCTGTGTTGATGAATACTATTTGGCTGTGTTTCACTAGCATTGTGTTTCTTTTGGCGCAGCAGGATCTATTCATGTTGTAGGCAGAAACCATCCAAATGCGTCACTAAGATCTGGCCCATTCAAGTAGCACTATAATACTGTAGAACTAATTTAATGTTTCCCTATTTCTTATTTAAAGCTCACCTACTTGGTGGAAACCACCTACACTTCCAGTATAATAAGACCTGGGTGTGTTTAAACGCACAATAAGTAATCTTGAAATTTCACAAAAAGTAATAAAAGTTTTAAAAGTTCTTAAAGTTGCTTGTACTTGAGACAACTAGCAGCAGATCACTAGTCCTAATCTCCCAGGTAAGATGGAAATCCCCTTCGTCAACTTCAAGATAAAAAATAATATATGATATATATCTAACTATTAAAAATAACATTTCAATATTATACTATAATATATACCATATTATTTTACATTTGTGCAATGCAGGAACTTGAAATTTTTTTTTTATATTATTGTTTTACTCCTCTAGCAGTTGTTAGATTTCTTGTGTGACTCCAGAATGATCACTAAGCTGTACACAGGTCAGTACAGGTGTTGGTGTTCGGCGTCTGTCAGCAACTCTTGAACTCTTGGAATATTATGTGATGGTGGGGGTAGAAGGGATACTGGATCTTGCTGGATCAGTTTCAAAGTATATGTCAAACTGATGAGAAATATTTCAGCAGGTGGCAATTCTCTGCAATATTTGAATATTGTTTTTCATATTTTCTTTTAACTAGTAAGTGGAATACAATCAATTTTTAATGGTTCTCTGCACAGTATAGTTTACCTAACACGCAGGCTTTTAGGTTTATTTTACACACTGTAACAGTAAAATAAACAGGTGGGAGAGAGATTGTGAAAATTAGACATGGATAGAGGAAATGATGGATGGGAAAAAGAAAAGTGGAAGTAAAGAAAAAGAGGAATCAAAGGAAAAAAGTGGATTGAGAGAATTACAGGAAAAAGGTAGGAAAGATAGAAAAAGAGAAAAGGGACAGAGGGAGGGAAGAAGGTAAAATAAATTATGGAAATAGAGAGAAAGGTGAACAAATGGGAAAGATTGTAAGCAGAAGGATGAAAAGATAAAGGGGTTTAAAAAGGCAATAAAAATAAGGGAAGAATGGGGAAAAGGAACAGGAAGAAAGAAAGCAGCAGGGAGAAGTTTTTGGTAATTATATTCATAATAATATGCAGGATTTATATAGCACCAACATATTACGCAGCGCAGTACAATAAATAGGGGTTGCAAATGACAGACCGATACAGACAGTGACACAGGAGAAGGAGAGGACCCTGCACAGAAGAGCTTACAATTCAAGAGGTGGAGGAAAAAGAGAAGTAAGGGAAGGTAGAAAAAAATATTAAAGGACAGGATGGGAATGAACATGGAGGAAAATGACAGGCAGAAAAAAAAAGAACATGAAAGGAGAAGAAAAGGAAAGAATATGGAAGGAAAAGAAAATGGAGGAAAAGCCAAGGGTAGGATGGGAAAGAAAAGACAGGGAAAGGAAGGAAAGAAAAGTAAAGAATGGAAGGAAAGCAAAATAAAGCAGTGAAAAGAAAGGTAAAGGACAGGATAGGAAAATAAAAGGCAAGAAAATCTAGAAGTAAATGAATAAAAAACAGGAGTTAAGAAAGATGGAATGATTAAAATACAGGGAAGCAGAGAAGATAAGCAGGTAAGTAATAAACCAAGTAAAGTATTAAAGTGAAGGATAACAGGAGGAAAGATACCGGTAATTGGTGAGTTTGGTTCTCTTACAATGCCTTTAATCCAGTCTCTCCTCCAGTGACAATATAGGCGTAGAAGTGCACTACTTGTTGGAGCAACTAATCATTCACTAGTTCTAAACCCTGATGTTTCTGCTTCTCCCCTAATTGCCTTCCTAGGTGGTCCCCAGGACCTCCAAAACCTCAGATGACCCTCAAGAGTGTCCTGTATTACCTCCGGTTCTTTTGTGTTCTATAGACCCTCTGTGAACCTCTATTCCCGCTTACCTTTCCACTGTTTCACCAATTTTCACCTTCTGTCTGTTACTGATTATATCTGCTCCCAGCCCATTCTAAACTTTGGCTTTTTCCTGACTATGAGACTTTCTGTTGTTCAGGTACCTTGCTGCACACCCCAATATGTCTTGGTGCTGCAACCTGGGAATGCTGAAGTGCAATGTGACATTTTGCATCTCAGCTTTGATGTGTCAGAAATCTAGTGTGCGTTGAACTTCCTATTTGAGTTGACGGCACAGTGATTTATTGTACCCATATTGTAACCAACATGGTCAGACCTTCTTACCGGACTGCAAAATTCCACCTATCCTCTGACCCTTTTTGCTCCACATGAACACAAATGTATCATTCTCAGCAAAACAGTGATACTGCCTTGATTTCCGGGAACCCTGTCCACCCAAAGTATATGGGAGGAACACCTGAGAGATACAGTTCTGGGGTGTCCCTCAATAGAAATTAATCTACAAGTAATTGCTCCTGAAATCATTTTAAAAGCATTGTGATGAAGTCACATAGAATAAAAAATCTGTCTTTTGCTAAAGAAACAAGGTAAAGGAAAAAAAAAAATGATGCATTTGTTTTAATTGGGAAAGGGAAGCCTTGGAAACAAATTGCAGTGGTGCCTTTAGAAATCCTTAACTCACACGCTGATCAAAATTGGTGAACAAAACTGAAAACAGTTTCCATTATTATAACTTTGAACATGAGACTGTTTTTATATTGAATTAAGCACTCATGGGTTAATCATATAGGCATCATTATGATGACGTAGAATCCTGTACAGCCCTGCTAAGAATGTAAACAGATGTTGAGGTCTCCCGTCAGTCTCTGAATTAATGGCCCTGTATAGAAATGAGCCAGAGAGGAAAAGTACTGCGAGGCAATGTTATGAATTTTAGAGCTCCACATACCCTGAATTCATCTTCTGTGGTTCCTGTGGACTGTTCAAATGACTGTAACGCTGCAAAACCTCTACAGACAGAAATTCTCCACTTATTACATATTAAAATATCTGATAATATAAGATTCTTCTAAAAGATGCTCAATAACATTTCCTTATATATATATATATATATATATATATGCGAGGGGGTGCTGAGAAGTTCCTGGCTTTGCCCAGAAAGAAGAGAGCCTGAGTTATGAAATAAGACATTTATTCAACATATTTCCCCCTGAGACTGATGCACTCGCTATAGCGTAGTTACACCTTTTCTAGACCATGCAAATAAAGTCCTTTGGTTGGGCCGCAAACCAGCTCCCAGCACCATCTTTGACGTCAGAAATGTCCTCAAAACGTTGCCCCTTCAGGTGTTTCTTCAAATTTGGAAACAGATAATAGTCCAAAGGGGCAAGGTCAGGTGAGTAGGGGGATGGTGGACCAATTGGAACCCCAGGGTGTTCAATTTGGCAGCCACAACATTGGAAGTGTGTGCAGGTGGACTGTCCTGCAAAAAAAGGATCCCTTTAGCCAACTTTCCACGACGTTTCGTCTTAATTGCCTCCTTCAGCTCATCCAGGAGGTTAGCATAATACTATCTGGTGATACTAGAGCCCTGAGGTAGGTAGTCCACCAACAGAATACCGTCTTTCGTCCCAGAAAACGGACGTCATGACTTTTTTGAACAGTTCCTTGGTTTGGAACTTCTTCGGCCACAGGGACCTGCTGTGGGGCCATTCCTTTGACTGTTCCTTGGTGTCAGGATCATAGATGTGGAGCCAGGTTTCAACCTCAGTCACTAACCTAGCCAAAAAGTCCTGTGCAGCTTCATAATGGGCCAAAACGGCTTTGGATGCTTCAACTTGTTCCTTCTTCTGATCACTGTTCAAACATTTCGGCTCCCACTTCTCTGAAAGTTTGCTCATGTCTAGGATAGTGGTGATAACAAACCCAACACGCTCCTGTGAGATGTCAAGTATCTGGGCTATCTTTTATGCAGATATTCGCCGGTCCTCAATAATCAGCTCATTGACAGCATCGGAGGTTGCCGGGTCAGTTGAGGTTGGGGGCCGCCCACTGCGGGGCTCATCTTCAACGATGAAATGCCCAGTCTTGAAACGAGATATCCAGGTTTTAAAAGTGCTGTAGGAAAAACACTTCTCCCCCAGTGTTTGTTACATCTCAGTGTGAATGTCCTTTGCTGACTTTCCCTGGAGAAACAAAAACTTCATGATGGCCTGTAACTCCAACGACGACTACAACATCACAGCTTCTCTCTAAAAGAAAAAACAGTTTTGGGAATCACAAAGACCTGATATTTGCACAGTTACATACTAAGATATTAGGCTGTCATATTCCCCACACTCATTTTTCTATTTCATCTGGAAGGGGGCAAAGCCAGGAACTTCTCAGCACCCCCTCGTATGAACAAGTTCACATTTCCTAATAAAATTGGATGTGATTGCATGTGACTGTGAAGAGGATTTATGCAAGTGAATGTCCCCTTTGCAGCTTTTACAACAATAAAGCAGCTCTGACTACAATGCCGCTCTTTCAGTAACAGTCATTTTTATTAATCTATTAAAACTTCCTCAATAAAAGCTTTCTTTACAATTTCTCATCATTATTATTATACATTTTATTTACTGTACATGTCAAATTTGGTTATCTCTCTATGATACAGTTTTTAATTTACATTGTTTAATAAAATATATATTCACATATAGGCATAATCAGACCTGAAAATATATAAAAAATGTTTTGACTTGAATTTAAACCTAAAACACAAATCCAGTAATCACTAATAAAGTTTAATTAAAAATGAAATAAGTATATCCATGTGTGAGTTAATTTTTTAAAAAGAAAAAAAGTCTTTGGGTCCAGTTTTTATATATTTTAACCCCTTTTTGCAGCTTAAAGTATTTTGTACTTTTGTGTTGCTTATAATAGGTCATTCTCTTTAAATATTCTTTTGTGCATTATTTTTCTCCACCAATATATGGTGCCCTGTAACAAACTCATGTCCCATGTCTGCGAAAGCTTGTTTGTTTGTTACACACTTTACATGAGGACATAGCGCCATCTACTGATGTGACTTCAGCACAAACAGGGATATCTTTTTTAAATAGCATTTTGAGAGAAAAAACATATTGATTACAAATGTATTAACTAAGCTTAGAAAAGTTTAAGCAAGGATAGACTAAAATTCAGGAGCAGACCAATATGCATCTAAAGGGTCAGGTTGAAGGAACTGTATTCTGCACATGTCGGCACAAGGTGGGTTGCCTGTAATTTTATTCTGTTTTCTGAGTTTGAATTAATGGATAATTCTAGGTAAAATGTAAATTTCAGTAGAACTTAAATATCTACCGTCCTAACATTTTTCTGCTTTGAGATAAAATATCTTGCTGGTTTTCCTTCACCCTTCATACTGCAACCACTTGAGCATCGGCAATTAACTGGAATCATCTGAATGGAGGTAATTACATACAACCACCAAAGTAGAGGCAATTAACTAGAACTATCTATCCAGGGGAGATTAACTGTAATCATTTGCATAGAGTTAAAGAACTGCAATCAGAGCCTTATATTTGACTGACCCAGTCTGCTGTTTTTTCTATGCTCTACCATGCTTTAATACATACAATTTATGGTACAATATATAACTGGACACTTTCCATCCACTGGATTGTAATCATAATCATAGTCTTTTCTGTGCTAAAACAGACTTACTTTTAGCTTTATAATAAACGTAATAACACCTGCTTGTAACAGAACATTATATTGCTTCACTTACCCATACTCCAGCCTTGCAACTTCTGCAAACTTTCTTGCCTTTGTTTGCATTTTTGCCTGGTCCAGACCTGCTTTGGAATCAAGCAATTACTTGTGGCTCCTGGTGACCAGCCACTTGGTCACCAACATATACACATTGCACAATGGGGGGGGAAGAAAATGCATTGTACCAGTCACTGGTGCCCCATTTTACTCTCTATTGGGATGCCCCAGGCAGAAACTACTTGTAGCGCCACCCAAGGAAATGGTTCCCTGATATAAGGAAGCAGTAACCACACCGCAGCCTCCTGGCCAGTATGAACATAGCCTAACGACTTGCTCATTCTAATAGGAATGAGCAAGAATGCCTCTGACAGTCTCGTAAAATTTTCCTCAAACTTACGATGGCTCCGCGAAATTTCGGCGAACCTATTTCGTGAATCTACGGTCCAGGTTCCCATGGTCCCTGGAAATTCTCTATTGAGAGGTCATATGAGTTCAGTAGTATGCCTGCTGTCACAGCTGATTGGAGGCATGTGCCTCCAATCAGCTGTAACTGAAGGTTCTCATGGTCCAGGTTCCCACGCTCCCTTATCAATGATATTTAAGCCCAGGGACCGTGGGAACCTGGACGGTCACAGATGAACTCATATGATCTCTCAATGAAGATTCTCCATTGAGAGGTCATATGAATTCAGTAGTACGCCTGCGGTCACTACTGATAGGAGGCACGTGCCTCCAATCAGCTGTGACCGCAGGTTCCCATGAACTCACAGCGAATTACAAGGCTGTTCTCGGTTACATGTTCGGTAAGCAAGAAAGGCCCGGGTTCGCCATGAGATCAAACTTAAAAATCTTGCTCGCTCATCCCTACATATAACTCCTACTCAGTGTGCACAATGCCAAAATTGTACACATGCACAGTCTTTGAGAACCTGCTAGCAGACAGGTCAATTTCTTTTGCTTTATGTGCAATCTAACTGTGTAATCTAGATTTATGAACGAATTTGTAATAAGATATAGATTAAATGAAATCAGACTACATAATTCAAAGTTTGCACAGATTGTAATGTAACCAGATGTAGCAGTCATGTCAGAAAGTGCATTAAAATGGATTTACATCTTTTGCAATTGCTGTAACTGTTTTGAAAACTCAATAAAAACTAATTGGAACAAAAATGTATTTACATCAATATCTAGAAAATTAAAGCAGGTATGGAGCTAGGAATGTTGATAAAATTGTGTTGCATAAAAGATACCCTGGAGGTAACAGGAGTTTCATTTTTAGGAACACATGCAACATTGAGGATCATATGTGTGCTTTTATGAAACAATGCTTTCACTTTTGTTTAAAATCCTTTTTTAGTTTTTTTTATCCTTGAATCTTATGCAGCCTTATGCAGCTATTTGTAATCTACTTACATACATTTCAGAGTCAGCTGCACATCATTGCTTTGGACCAGTTTTGGATTATTGGTAACAGTAATAGCGGGTCATTCTAATGTGTCTGCACAGCCCGTATTTATCAGGGATATAAGTATTGGGGAACAGTTGTCACCCCATATGAGAAGTGTCTGAGAACATCCCCTTAAGGGACATGATCACCAGGGGTTCTTTAATTGAATGCTGCAGATAAACAAAAACTTAAAGCAACTTGTGGAGTAACATGAACATGTAAAAACTTATATGTGAATTTAGTGATTGGTGCATTAGATATGCTTTAGAACAAGGGTGCCCAACCTGTGGCCCGCGGGCCACATCCGGCCCTCTGCTTACTCTCTCCCCACTTGTTGTCTTGCAGGGGATGAGGTGCACGCATCTCCTATGTTCCACTATGAGATTGTGCTGCCAGTAAAGGAAGAGAGCGGGCATGTACTATAAACCTGACAATCGACAGTGACTGCTCTCCGACCACCTTGTACTGTGAGATAATCCCAGCAGCAGCATGAGAGCTGTGTCTGTGTCCATGCTGCTGTGACATTGAGAGCTGCTACTAACCCAAATTTCAGCCCCCTAAACAGACAGGGTCACAAGCAAAAAATCCTAATAATAAACGAGGATATTTTCACATTGAGGGAGGCTATTTCAAGACCTTGGTCCCCAAACTGAGTTTGCATTTTAGGGACCCCGGGTCCCACTACCATGGCAAAGATCGTTCACAAAACGTCAGGACTGCGTACAGACTGGCAGTGAGGTTGCGGTGAGGTTACTCCTTTCTCATGCCATGGAACCCTGCCTAGGGGGAGATGCTCAGTACTGCTCACTGCCGCCTGGAGTCAAGTCTGCAAATGGAGTGAGCAGCTGGTGGGGTGCCTGTTTACACATAGGTGACCACTTACCTTCTGTGAACTCTAATTTCTCAGGAACGGGGAGATGTAAGGACCTGAAGATGTAGTATTAGGAACATGTCCCCCTTGGCTATCTGTCACGTGAATTGCATTTCTCTGGAAGTATGCATTGCAGAGGTTTTGGGGTACAAAGAAGGTTAGAAGCCCCCCTATAACTGACAGGACGCATTATATAGTGTAGTCTCTGCTCTTTGGTACAGGAATGGTGAGCAGAGAGCAAAATATGACTGGCCAGCACTGTATGATAACTTTAGTTTTGTATCTTTCATTAATAAAATGAGCATTAAATAGTGAGTGCAGAAATTCTTGATTTGTCATTTCCTTTTTTTGGTGCATATACGCTATGGTAACTAGAAACATTTTAATTTATTTTCATTTTAAATTAAAACTATTCTATTTTCAAACATAAATCTTTAATATTTGTTTGCATTGTGACCCGCGAGTTTTATTTCAACAGCGGCCCCCAGATGAAAAAAGGTTGGGCATTACTTCTTTAGTAAATCCCGGTTCTTGGTGACATATCCATCTAAAGATCTTGTGTCCTAGAATGACCTTCAGATGACTGCCTTGGCCTTCAGCGAGGCAGGTTGCCCTGCTCGGACTTCTGTTGAAGCCAAATTGTGAATCACAGAGAAAGTTCTATGGCATTTCAACAAATTAAACAGTCATGGCATCCAAATGAAATAATGTCTGCTACTAAAACGCCGTATTCCCCTCAGTGTTTCCACTATCTTTGCAGACAACAGCAAAAATTGTTCTTTGTGCAATAGGCATGGCATGTGTACTCATTAAATGAGAGAATATAATATATAATCTACTGTACATAGCTTTAAAGTGCTCCATAATATTGAAATAAATGAATGTTTGTATGCAAAAATTGTAACTCTAGCACAGTGTTTCTCCATCTTTTTAACACGGAGAAATAACTATCAGGCCTTCAGGGAACCCCTTCTATAATGAATATATCCACAGCTCACCATATATTAGTGTGGTGGTCAATGGGAAGAATGTCTTCCTTACAGATAGACTAAAAGGTCATTGGAGTCAGGTAAACCATCCGAAGAGGAACAAATTCCCTATTACTCAATGAACCCCTTACAACTTTTCTGTGTTTAGAAACACTGCTCTAGCAGAACACACAAGTAAATAAATACATATTTACCAATCTACTTGGACAGCCTTTAGCTCTGATTATGGCACACATCCAGCATGGTATCATTTTATTAGACTAATGTAATATAACAACATTTATTTCCATTAATTTTTGCATTCATTTTTAGCTAAGATCTTGCTTTGATCATGCATCAGACCACTGATAAAGTCTTCTCCACCACAACCCAAAGATTCTCAGTGGCATTAAGGTCTGGACTCAGTGGTGGCCAATCAATTTGTGACAATGATGTCTTATGCTCTCCGAACCATTCCTACATAAGTTGATCCCAATCAATCCAGGCATGGTCATCTTTGGAATATGTCTGTGCCGTCAGGGAAAAATAAGTTGATGGAGATACCTGGTCATTCAGTATACTCAGGTAGTTAGTTGACCTCATTTTTGGGACACATAATTCGAGACCTGACCAACTAAAGCAACCCCAGTTCATAACACTCCCCCCACAGGAACCCCAGATCATAACACTCCCTCTACAGAACCCCAGATCATAACACCGTACCCACAGGAACCCCAGATCATAACACTACCCCCTACAGAACCCCAGATCATAACACAGTACCCACAGGAACCCCAGATCATAACACCGTGCCCACAGGAACCCCAGATCATAACACTCCCCCCACAGAACCCCAGATCATAACACTGTGCCCACAGAAACCCCGGATCATAACACTGCCCCCACAGAACCCCAGATCATAACACAGTGCCCACAGGAACCCCAGATCATAACACTACCCCTCACAGAACCCCAGCATAACACTACCCCTCACAGAACCCCAGATCATACCACCATGCCCACAGGAATCGCAGTCCTGTGACCAGATCCAATCCAAGTTTACTGGATCATCCAGGTTCACCCATTATAGTGTATCTTCACCAGTGATGGAGAACTTTAATAAAGCGGGACCAATGCATTGGAATTTAAATCAAATGTAAAGCTACAGATCAGGTGAATTTCCCACACTAGACTGGATATATGAATACAGTGCAAAGAAAAAAAGTGTGATTGCCCTGGTTTCTACTCATTCATGCCTTAGGGTAATCATTGGATGATAGTGTATAACCAATGTTGACTATGGGGAGGGACAGGGGACAAGCTGTCTTACATAATCTGTATTTTGTATTTTTTTTAATACATGTCCAAAGTGTCCTTTATCATGGATTCATTTTTTTTTTACAAATGAATTGTGGATAGAATGGAGCTGGATATTGCCAGATAGCTGCAATAAGTATTATTGTGACTATGGAAACATGTGGAATCAGTCAAGAGATGGGAAAGCCCACCAGCAGTAATACAGAGTGATTCCTTGCAAAGGATACAATGAAGATGAATCTGGGAGAATGAAAGATTGGGCCTTACCACCATAGGAGTAACAAGTAATTCTGACGGCTGACCAATTTTGGAACTTTTAGAGCTTGAAAGTAAGTAAATAGTAAGGGGAAGTATTCTATTCTTATTTCTTCCTATTGAAGAAAAACAATCAGCAGCACAGAATATTCTACACAGTCTGCTGCTTCTTGGCTGGTCATCTACTGAAAATTGATTAAATCGGTCTGTGAAATATAAAGCTGGCAGAAGATTTGCTCATGTGTACAATGACTTAAATTGGGTTCCTATGATAAAGTGAAAGGGAGACAAGGTCTAGTAGATCTATTATCTACTTTATCTATCTATTTTAGTAGATCAAGATCTATTAGCAGGTTATAAAATCGAACCAGGAACATTTTAGAGGATGCAATGGGATACATTGGGATATACTGTATAAATGTTTTCATCCATGATTGACCACATTTTATCATCATTTGCTCATTTTTCAAATCAAATTTCTACATTTTTCAAATTGCATCTAATGATTTTTTTTTCACATTTTGGGAAAAAGTTGTATGAGTTTTTGGTGCAAACGTTTATAAAGTTTTACTTTATACAGACTTTTTGTTAATTTCTGGTCATCTTTAGTCTTCAGCCCCCTGGGAAAATGTGACTTTAAAAAGGTGGATAACTCTAAAAGAAAACGTTACCGGAATAGGAAGAACTGATCCAGGAAGAAGAAGCAAGGATGGGATACAGAAATAGTAAATCAATTGCCTAAGAGCCAGTAATAGGAACATCAAAGAACCCTGGGGGAATATGGCCCACCATCGCACCAGTGAATAGATATTTACTTTTGATGATTAATATGAAAAACAAAGGTGAGAAGTCTTTACTGCGCAGATTGGACTTTGACCTGATTTGTCCAAAATTGTTTTCTGTAAATTTTGCAACTCTGTTTTGCTAATTGTTTATTACTTTGGTAAAGTATAACTTTAAGTGCAAGCTTTCTGCAGTAATCAAGTGTTGACCCAATACAATTGTCTACTACTTATTTTTTTACAAATTAATCCATATTTTAAAAATGCATTTTTCTTGTCTACTTTAAGTAGAATATATTATGTATTAGAGCCATGCCTCCCTAATGTTGCTCCATCTGAAGTTTCTATCAGACAAAAGTAGATGCAAGGCAAGTTGCTCTGCTGTGCCGTCTCTTTAGATAACCTAAAGTGTTCTGTTATTCCTATGGAAAAAAAAGGATTTATATCTAGAAACTAAAAACTAAAATAAAGCTCACTTCAATTTATTAGTTTCTCTTTAAGTTCTTCATTTCAAATAAATAAATCCCCCGCATGATCGCAATGACACAAATGGTCCTATGGCTTGATAATTTTAGGCTGAACATTTGTTTTAGCCTCACCTACATAATTTATTAGCTGACTTCTGACTACTTCAGAAGCAACTAAATACATTCTGTTCTAATAAACACCTTGACGCTTACACTTGAAATAAATGGCTCCTTCTGACACTTCAAATCCTGGCAGATCTGCTGATTCTCTGATCAAATTAGCCAGGAGGGTAATAGGTATGTAACACTAACAGCACCTGTCTACAAGAGAACATCTCTCCTGTCTCCTTGATCTTCCTGGAACCATGGCTTGGTCTTTCCATAGATCAGTCGTCTATTTTTCCCTCCAGCAATGTGTCTGCAAGTCCCATCTCTGGACACACAAATTCCTTCCTAGTGTAAATGTCTTGAAGCCAGGTGACTCTGCTTTTCTCGGCCATACTTACTTGTGTTGTATTTATGGTTACTAATGCTTGTGGCTGATGTGAGTTCTGTCCGACTCAATCTCTGAAGGTCATGATCGTCTTACGGTTTTATGGAGCCACCTGCACTTTAACCTTTATACTTGATAAATATATAGCAATGTTTTATTTCCTCTGCCTATTAAAGCTGCAGTTTATTTTTGGCCCCTTCCTATTTTTAAAGTTTGCAACATCACTTAATTAGATAGCTTTTGTTAACCAGGGAAAGTCAGCTTATTTTTTACAATTTCTAATAATGGTTCCAATAAATTGTACATATCAATGAGAAATGATGTGAGGAATCATTGCTGAACTCATTGTAAATTGCCTATTGCCTGGACAAAAAAATGTATCTTTTGGGGTCAGTAGTTAAAGACACATGTAAAACAAGTATGCAGTGCAGTGGCTGAGTGGTTAGAACTCTGGCCTTTGCAGCGCTTGGTCCCAGGGTTGAATCTCAGCCAGGTCTCAATCTGCATGGAGTTTTCAGGCTTTTCCTGTGTTTGCGGTATCCTGGTTTCTTCCCACATTCCAAAAAACATGTTGTTAGGTTGATTGGTTTCCCCACAAAAAAAAGAAATTGACTTTAGACTGTATTAAAGATTTTTAATGACAATAGTGGGGACATTAGATTGTAAGCTACTATGAGGGACAGCTAGTGACAAGAGTAAACTTTGTAAAGTGCTGCATAATATGTTGGCGCTATATAAATACTGTGAAATAATATTAATTAGATTGTGAGGGGCTCTGCATAATATATTGGTGCTAAATAAATGCAAGTAAATAAATAAGATATATTCACCAATTCTCTGTTGTAACATCAAATCCACCAACATCTTCTTAGTAGACATAGCCCATTACAGCATTTAAATCCATTTAAACAGTTCTAAATATTGAACTTTATAGGTTGCTGGAATTACCTTCACTCGCTTTTACTAGTAGATTTTAAAACTTAGTTCCATTCAAAGATTTTTTTATTGATGGATATAATGGAAAAAGTTAGAATTTCCATCAGTGACTTACATTTCCACCCTAACACCTTTACCTTGAAGTATCACACCAACAGTCATATAACTCCAGCTAACACCTACCTATGTGGTGAATGCTTTTTTAATAATTACACCTTGAATTATGTACTCCAGTTCACAAGTCTCTTATATATTATTAGGTGAATGGTATTAAGTACCTGAACTAACCATAAGTCATGTCAATGAATGGTGAAACATTTTAAAGAAAGAAGCCTGATTGTGTTTGATTTACTTCCATTAAATATTGGTCAGTATGGAGTTTGAAATGTTGGTAGGGGGATGGCCAGTCTACATTTGTAACTATTAAATCATATTTGTTGTCCCTCAGCTTTTGGGATCCTACAGAAGGTTGAAGAAAGATACATGCAGATAACTGTACTGTCATTAAATTCCGACAAACAGGTTTTCATCTCACTTTCTACATCTGTGTCTATAACCTAAACTTTAATGAAGGTCACATCAGTGAGTGTTAGCTAAATATTCTATCATTATGATACATCACAAAGAAACAACACCGTGGGGATCAGCCCACAACAGTTAGTTCTTGGATGTCTGTTATTTATACGTAAATGCTCTAATTTATTTCATAGCTCCCAGGAAAACATCCATAGCAGCTATGCAGACAGATAATAGACCCCGATGAATCATTCTCAATATACTTTGCAACCTGGTTACCGCCAGATCATTGAGTGATGTCAAAAGCACCTATTAGTGGCCAAATAAGCTGAGTGAACCCTGTGCACCCGCTGTGGTTAATGTCCAGACTGAAAGACTTATCATAATAAAACTTTTCTAAGCCACATGAGGGTATTTATAAAAAAAAATAAGTGAATCTCATATTCACTGATATATTCCCTGGTGGAGAATCAGTGACTGGAGGGAAACCTCTCTCCTTCTACCTTTACTGCCAAGGCAGTAGACTGATTGGGAGAGCAGAGCCTCCTATAGAATATAATATATATATATATATATATATATATATATATATATATTATGTCAAGTATTCCTGGAGGCTTTGGGCTGCTCCTTCTTCATGTGCCCATTCTTGGGCATGTGCAAAAGGGCCTTTGTTTTACAGTTACAGCTGGATATGTCACCCAAACTCACATCTGTGCAGTACGAGATCAGGTGATGTAGGCAGAAGAAGAAAGGAGACGGAAGAAAATGGCGGCACCCAGTGCTTCTTCTGCACTGGAACGAAGAAAGAATTCAGGAACGGTGTAGGACCTAATCGAGACAAGGTGTGGAGGGATTGGGGACTCTGCTTAAGTAAAGGTAAGTGGTATATTATTAACTTAAAAAAAGCTTTAATTCTCCTGCATTAACCTATACAGTCAAAATACAAGGAGATCCCTCGAGTTTCTACCTCTTGATAATGTAACAATGTTTATATTTTTAAGTATTTTTTTTATGACTGACTACGCTTGGCTGATACTGACATGCTTGTGTGACGCTGTTAAACCTTTTCATTTTCTGTCTTTTTGTACCTGGTTATAATACAAGCCTCAATCAAAATGCAATTTTATTAAGCTAAAGCTGAGCAAAAATGCCTGTGGTTTCAGGGATCTCTGTGTATTAAGGTTGGGTTGGAGGGTAGTTAAGTGCCAGCACTAATTAAAGCGTACCTATACTCAGAAATTTCACTTTACATGAAAGGGTAGACAACCCTTTTAGGTAAAGTAAAATTTCTGTTATTTTTCAACACTGTGCAACACTCTTTTCGACTCTTATCCCTAGGCGATCGAGAATGAATGGGAGCGCAAAGCCTCCCAAGATACCTACGTCTGGCATCCCGGGAGGCTCTTGGGTGCCTCTTGCTCAAACTGAAAAATTTGTCAATCTCACGCATGCACAATGAGATCAGCAAAATTTTTTTCATCCTACGTCACCCGAACTAGCAGCCCCTGCTCAGCCTCAGGAGACTGGTTGTGTCTCCCAGCACTCAGTTGCCCCCAGGACTTGGTGTGCAAAGGATGGTGTCTGGAGATAGGCCGGCAGCCGACCCGGTGCCCACTAAATGCAGAGTACAGAGCCACGCATACAGAGTAAAAGACAGGAATCCAAAAACTAACCAAGGTCAGAACACAGGAAATCAGTCCATCCAGCGCAGTACAAAGGGTGAGGCAAAAACAAAGTCGGGTTAACAAGCAGAGGTCGGTCTAGGCAGAATTCAAATGAGTAAGTATCAGAAAACAAGCGTAGGTCAGTAACAGGAAAATTCACAAAAACACTCCAACACAGGTCAGCCCAGCAGACGCTATAACAGGCACCTCCCTGGGACCAGGGAGGCTATAAAGCCCCAGCAGCCAATGACAGCATGGGATTAGTGCAGGGGATGCTGAGGGAAACCTCAGCCAGGGGAATGCTGCAGCCTAAAGGGCACTGATCCTGCAACCCCAGTGCTACCGTGAGCATAGCCCCTGAAGGAATAGGCTGTGTGCGCCCTCTTGTGGTGAGGTATCGCCTGGGTACTTACGCCCGGGGGGGCCTCCTAACAGACGCAGGACGTGATGCAGGACGCCCCCAGAGTGATCGGACTGCACTGCGGGATTGAAGGTAAGTGTATTTCTTTTTTTTAGTTTAGTTTCTCTTTAAAATATAAAATATCTCTCCCAATAATACTCATCCTATATCCTCCAGAGACTTCAAACTTTTTAACCCCAAGCCTTGATAATGCACAGCCTCATTAATCCTTCTTTCTGTATGCAACAACCCACAGCCAGGGAATTCATGCTGTTACCACATCATGATCTAGATCTGTTCTCAGCATTATTTAGAACTCATCGATCGCTGGCGGAAATGAACCCATGACTGCACATGACTTTAGAAAAAAGGCTTGTATATGCATAGAATGGCAAATGGCGGGAGCCCTACCTGAAGTAGGGCTTTAAAGCAAGACCTTGTCTAAATTGTTATTAGGAATTTTTCATCCTGCTAGTTGCAGCCCACAGGTGGAGCAGTCAAACTTCAAAGTTAGCCTACCTAGCGGTAACCCCGAGTGTGACTCGGGGTAGAAAAAAGTTGCTAAAAGCGGTAACCCCAAATCACACTCGGGGTAGGTAAACCTATGGGAAGTAATAGTAAATACAGCCTTACCTGATCCGCCGGCTTCGCACGTCGTCCATTGCCGCGTTCTCTGTCCTCTTCCTTCTTCCTCCGGCCGGCTTCTGCACCCGATGAGTCACCGGGGGATGTGTACGTTGCCGGCGGGGTGGGGCAGGAAATTCAAAATCCATTTGTATTGCATTCAATACAAAATAACTGTATTGAATGCAATACATTGGATTTATATGTGTAAAAGCAGTACATTGTTTTCAAGAACATTTATTTTACAGTATATATAATAGTATGACTATAATATTTATTTATTTTTTTAAATTTAAAAAAAATAATAAAAAATGTTTTTTTTTTAAATATATAGATTTTTTAATTTATTCAATTTATTTTTTTTAGATGATTTTATGTTTCAAACTTTATTATACTCATACTAATATATTATTCTGTAAAATAAATTTTCATGAAAAACAATGTACTGCTTTTAGACATATAAAACCAGAAAGAAAATACAACATACAGATCATTTAAACAAGGAAGGATATAGTTTTATAGTATAGAAAAGCTACATAAGGTTCAAAAAGTAAACAAAGCATACAAATACAAAATTCAAATGTTCAAAAAAGAGATTAGACTGGATCAACTTCTTGTTCTTTTTCTGCTTACTGTTTCCAAGCTATGAGCAGCTCTATTGATCTCCTGCTGTTCATCCCAATTCACAATACACACATGACTATTGTAGGGTCTTATTGCATCCTGCACAGATAATGTGTAATGAAAGCACCATGTGGTATAAAAGATTGGTTTACAAATCTATAAATATCTGAAAAAGTTAAACTAAAAAAATAAAAGTTTTCCTCAAAGACATATTGTTTTGAATTGACTATTCAGCAGCCACATCTAGAACTGGGATTGTTTTATCATTTCCAGCTGGACAAAAGAAAGTCTTTGTTTATATATTTTAAGATTATCCAATGACTGGGTATAGTATGCATGTCATGTACCTGAAAGTATCAGGTCTTATCTGCCTCAGTCCCAAATGTAATTTGGAATGTTATCTTCTTTATTAAATAATCTTTCCTATTGGAAATGTTTACAGTTACAGTGAGCAGTATATGGTGAGCATTTTTTAAAATTATTTAAAAAAAATATATATTTTTTAATTTAAAAAAAAAAATAAATAAATAAACTTTATACTCATACTAAAGTATTATACTGTAAAATAAATTTTCATGAAAGACAGTGTACTGCTTTTACACATATAAATTCATTGTAATGCATTCAATACAGTTATTTTGTATTGAATGCAATACATATAAATTTGAAATTCCCGCCACACCCTGAACGGAACGTCCGCACACACCGACGTCACCGAGAACTCCCTAGGACGCCGGCAGATCAGGTAAGGCTCTATTTACTATTGTTTTCTATTGTTTTAGCTACCCCAAGTGTGACCTGAGGTTACAGCTTTTAGCATCTTTTTTCTACCCCGAGTGAAGGTTACTGTTCAGGGGGTAATACTAATTAAACATTTACCTGTTTTTTGGTAAAAAAAAGTTATAACTACCTTTTTTGATCCTTGAAACTCACGTTTCGTGCAAGGCTTCTCTGCTAGCAGCTTACCGATCATACACATCCCCTACTAATGATCTTGGCAAACAGGTTTTAGGTTTAAACTGAATGTGCAGGCAGTGACAAGTCTACCTGAGGTTCAAATAAGCTAATTGGATCACCCAAATTGATGGATCACCCGGTTCCCCCATGATAGTCTATCTTCTCCAATCCTGAACTTTAATTAATCAGGCCCAAAGAGTCTACAATCACAGGTAAACATAAAGGAAAAATTACTCTTCAATATATTACTTTTCTCATGGGTTTAAATACACTTTATTATTGCAGTTTAGATCTATATGCTATTGTTTGGACCAGCTTTGTGGTCTGTAAAAGTTGAGTCCTTCCTGGAGTAGGGTGTGGTATACCAAGTTACTGTAGTTGACAGATGGAAATACTTATTTAATCCACCTTGCCACAAGCCATTATACTGCTGTTTAGTTCCAACGCTGGATTTTTAGATGTAAACCAGAACATTATCACTATAATTCTTTCAAGCTTTACTGCGCCATAGCAATGAACAACATTAGAGAAACGATGTCACATCAAAGAGGGGAATCAACAGCCTGTCTTTGTTATTCTTTTGTCCTTGCCAGCAACATAAAATCTTTTGGTGCAGACAGAAGTCTAAAAAAAAATAAAAGCCACTGTGAGCCTGAGGTAGGTGCCAAATGGACATCAAGGCTAGCCACCAGATGTGACTGTCTTCCCATCACTGATTTTATTCCTTGTTGGCAAAAACTCCGCTACAGCTGTGACCGTAAAACGATCAGTCAAAAACGAGGAACAACAAACCATACAAATCAGACAGCGAAGGATGGATGTTGATTCGTTATAAATATTGTAGGGGTTTGTAATTCCACCTACATTAGTATGCAAAGTAATCGTTCTCCATGATTGCAGAACAATAAAGAGGACCTGTAAGTATTAATGGACAATCTTCAGGTAGCCCAACAACTAATTTTACTGCAGGGTACACACTGAGCCAATGGCCCTGAGTTAATAAAGCTCTCCAAGGCTGGAGAGAATACACTTTCAGTAAAGCTGGGTGATCCAGTTGCTAACAAATTGCAAATTACTTTTAGGCAATCCATCACAAGTTTGCTGGATCACTCAGCTTCACTGATAAAAGTGTATCCCCTGCAGCCTTGGAGAGCTTTAAACAATCAGGGCCTATGCCTCCACTTCAACATCAACTTGGAACCCCATATTTCCTTCATCCTATTATCCAAGCCCATGGGAAAACCGTAGTAGTAATTAGGTGGTAGTAAAAATTGTTATGGTTTTAAGCACTTTTAGCTTCTAGTTTTAAATATCAAATGAAAAAAAAGGATATCACACACTAAAGTCTTTTTACAAAGCACCTATGCCTATTATAAATGATCAAAATCTCGACACCACTGATTTTACTGAGATTTTGTGTATTGATGTATTTAATTTGGAGGTCCTTATGCTATATATATATATATATATATATATATATATATATATATATATATAGTGGTACCTTGGTATAAGCCCTTAATTACTTCCAGACACTTGGACTTATACCAAACAGGACTTTTACCAAGCTGGACTTATTTCAAAGCGGACTTATACCGAGGTACCACTGTATATACAAATATATATACAAAGATGTATGGTATGTTTATTTTGGGCTTTTGAAAATCTGCATACTTGGTTGGGCACACATTTTTTATCACCTTTAACTTAACTTCATTGAATATTTTGACATTTAATTATCAATCAATTAATTATTACACCCAAAATCATTCTTTATAAATAAAAACTTTACCTTGAACTTTTATTGATTGAACAAGTGTTTCCATTATCCATGAGGAGCTCAGTGACTGATGTTTGCACAGTTTAG
Organism: Pyxicephalus adspersus; assembly: GCF_032062135.1. Classification (NCBI taxonomy): domain Eukaryota; kingdom Metazoa; phylum Chordata; class Amphibia; order Anura; family Pyxicephalidae; genus Pyxicephalus; species Pyxicephalus adspersus. The sequence continues at coordinate 94,792,650 of NC_092863.1, read as the reverse complement.
CAAACTTCCCTTTGGTGCTATATTTAGAGCCGCTGCTTGGCCCTGCCTGTTACCTGTTTACTTAAAGGGGCCCCAAATTTCATCTCGGAGTTGGCTGTTACTGGAAATATTACAAAGACTTGAAGGGAAATATCTATTCTAATAAATTTTTTCATATGTAACACAACAACTTACAAATAAATCTTGTTTTCTGCTGTCAGAATGCCAATTATCTAAGACAGTTACCAAGGGGTTTTTTTTTTTTGTTTATATTATATGAGAATGTCAATGGACAGCCAGGCAGGGTGCTATGGGTAAAAAGTAGTATATGAGCAAAAAAAGAAAAACATTTCTTTAAAAATAAAGAACAAAAATACAATCTGCTGTTCTAGTTCAATAAAACTACACAGATACCTATTAGACGTGGATCTATAACTAAAACCTATATAAGCTTTACCATGTACCAAAGGGCACTTTTTTTTTATAAAGAAAAAAAACTCATTTACACCCCAAAATATCAGATAATTTCCCAACACAGAGGACCCATAGAATAAAATCAATTGAAATTTTTGATGTCAACTGTTTATTATGTCTACTTTTATGGGAAAACTACACCCACCCAAGTATAAGTCTAGGGCACAAAATGTGTCCTTCACTGTTATGAATAGGAATACAATAAATACAAATACAAATATAAATATATTTTTTTATTAAACTAAGTTAATGTCCGGATGTGCTCAGAGGAGTTCAAGTAAAGCACAGAACATGGTTGCAGGGATTGGATTTCCCACCAGAAAACTAGAGAAATTTCTAAATGTGCATGTTTCTCCATTAGGAGGCTTTAGTAGTATTATTTATTATACAAGATGATGAATCTCACAACCTAGCATGCTCAAACTAGTTATCTACAAATTAGAGGAAAAAATAGATCACTAAATTAAAACTTATTAGAATTTACATTTTAAATGATCTTACTATAATTCAGGGCAGTTGAGGGCAATGCTGGGACTTTCTTTGTGTGTTATTAGTACCCTGTTTATACCTTTAAGCAGTATATTGTTAATGATTAGAAATATATCTGAGTGTAATGAAAATTGCACAGATAATCCTAGGGTTCTATTTACAAAGCAGGGAATCTGATGTTTTCATAAACATTCCTTGGTGGGGAATCAATTACTGCCTTTAAAACACGTGGACCTGGAAGATTCTCCATCAGGGGATGTTTGAGGGAATGCCTTACATAAGCGAATGTCCTAACATGAAAAGTAGTGATTTATTAGACATTCCAGATGAATGTAGTTTTGATGAATGTGGAGTTGATGAAATTTTTCCAAAAGAATGCTAATCATCTGTTTTGAAGCCCTCTAAGCCAATGGTTGTCATCCTACCAGATATAGGAGTCTCAGCTTTGGACCCTGAAACCATAAATGGAACCCACCAAATATGCAGTAATGCCATGGCAAAGAGAATAGTCAGGGACTGCAAATGGAGTAGAAGATAGTCAGTGACTGAGGACATGCTGGTCCCCTGAATTTACCTTTTCTGTCTTTAGACTTGGACTCCTAGTAAACCTAGCAAACCTCTTCAAGTAACCTTATACTGTATCATACTAACTCATTAGTCTGCACAAATCAAACTTCTGTGGCATACCAATTTCTATCTCCCCTAAAGAAACTGAATAGCAAAACGCGTCGGGAGCTGAGATTGCCCGTTTTATGTTATAAAACTATGCAGGATGAACCCTAGGTGTACACCTTACTATCAACCATATAAAATCATAATTTTTTGCTCTTTAATAAACAGTAATCTTTTGCTAAACTGCCACTAAACCCCCTTCATTTTGGTGACTTGTTCTGTCCATAAGCAAACACATATTTCTTGATTCTTCTAGCTATCCCCAGTTTCTGTCCTGGAAGCAGAATGGAGTGCTTGGCCCACCCGTTCCTTCCAGGACACTTCGGGCCAGATCCCAAATAAAGACTTGCAAATCTACAGTGCAACACCTACTGGCAGCCTTACATAAGCCCTTTAATCCCTTTTCTAGGTTAAAGCTTGGAAAATTATACAAATACCCTCCAAAGTTGACTATAAATATTGAAGGTATGTTATTGTAGTTCTGATTTATATGTATACAGTGGATATGTATGTGGATATGATTAGACATAGCTCCTTCTCATTTTAAGCAAGTCCTCTAATTCCTTTCCCACATTTTGCCAACACACTCTGCCTATTGGTTTGCAGGGGCCTAGGCTTGTCCCAGGTTATTTAAAATAATAGGAACACCCCTGGTACAGAACTGAGATTACTAATGGCAATTCTTTCTTTGTGTTTTTGCATTTCATTGTAAGTCCTGTACAAAACATCATCAAACAGAAGATTGTGTTGCCCAGAAACATTTTTGGCTATTGTTGATGGTTTTCTTTAGGGAGAGATTTATTACACTTTTATCCATGCGTAATATGTCACTAAAAAATAATAAAATATTTCAAATGTAACATCTTTCCATATAGCATGTACTCCAAAAAGAGAAAAAGAGATCAGTACAGTGAGCAAACTTACACATAAAACCGGTCTGAACGCATGCATTTATTGTTCTCTCTAAGACTAATTATACAAGGAGTAGATTAAGATGTTTTAATGTGACAGGCTTGGACTACTCCCAAGATAATTAACTATTATCTTTCTCACTGACATTAAAAGTTCTTCTAGAAAGTTCTTCCTAGAAAGTGACGAGGGTGGATCCGGGATTTGTGTAGCCTCAGGACCTCTCCACACGAAGAAGTGCAGAGGAAATTCATTTTATACAAAAACCTGTGTACATTAACAAATGCATATGCAGGGATGTAAATAGGATGTGCTGGAGATGTATCATTCTTTGTTTGTAAAGGTTTAAATTACCTAGCCCATCTGCCCTTTCCTTCATCTACCTCCATATTCAGAACATTTCCAGGTCCTGTCACTTTCACCTGAACAACATCTCTAAAATTGGCTCCTACCTGTCCCCAGAGACCACCAAACTCCTTGTACACACTCTCATCATCTCCCGTCTAGACCGGTGTTCCCCAACCTTTTCAACAGCGGGGCCTGGGAACACAGCACAAAATGTTGCCACGGCCCGGTACATGTAAAACCTACACCACTTTGCCACTCCCAGCAGCTCCGCTTCCCACCAGCACACCAGCTGAGAACAGAAGAGCAGTGTAAGAAAGCTTGTGTGCTGTCAAGCAGCAAAGCTGCCGGGAACAGCAGAGAAGTGCCCCACGTACACCGCTCCACCACTCACAGCAGCTCCCGTGCAGGCAGTGGGAGAATAGCAGGGCGCGCCCACACGGCCACACCGCCACCACACCGGCACCAGCTCCAGAGTAGTGTAAGGAGGGTCACCCGCAGCCCCCAACCCACCAGCCATGCAATGACACTGGTCTGCGGCCTGGGGGTTGGGGTCCACTGGTCTAGAGTACTGTAACATCCTCCTCTCTGGTATTCCTCTAACCCGACTCTCTCCTCTGCAATCAATTATGAATGCTGCAGCCAGACTTATTCATCCTTCCCACCGCTCCTCTTCCGCTGCATCTCTTTGTAGTTCTCTTCATTGGCTTCCATTTCACTTTAGAATCAAATTGAGGCTCCTGTGCTTTGCCTTCAAATCCCTACACAGTTATTGTCCCACTTACCTTCTGACCTAAAAGGAAAAAAAACCCTAGCCACTCTCTTCGCTCCTCCAATGACCTACTAATGACTTTCTCTATCATAACCTCATCACGTGCATGGCTCCAAGACTTTTCTCTCTCTTTTTTTTTTCACCGACTCTCTGGAATGGTCTTCCTCATCATATTTGGCTTGCTTCTACTTATTGTTCTTTTAAAAGTGCACTCAAAACCCATCCTTTCAAACTTGCCAGACTTCTGTCTCTTAAACCCCCACTATTTCCCACCACTCCATATCCCCCCTCCTACTGTGATATTTCCTTAGATTGTAAGCTCTTCTGGGCAAGGTTCTCTCCACTTCCTGTGTCACTGTCTGTACTTTGTCTGTCATTTGCAACCCCTATTTAATGCACAGCTCTGCATATTAAGTTGGGGCTATATAAATGCTGTCTAATAATAATAACAATAACAATATTAATAATTAGCAGACATGGGGTTTTGATCCATGCTGGGAGAAATGTTAAATGTTTGCATCTGGAAGCCCCATTTACTTGTTATTGAATGGTAACAGATAATCAGGAACACCTGGTTTCATACATTTTCCAATGATTACACCGTATGTCACTTGTAGAATTATATCACCTTTCTCTGTGGGCAGTATTTCAATAAAGATCTAATGTTTTCTTGTTCAGATAGGCTAAACACTTTTAACACATGACTATATATTTAGATGCACACAGTGGAATATCTGCAAGGACGATGGCCCGGGGTAAAATGGATCAATCATGAACTTTTTAGCATGCTTGTTCTCCCACCTCGCTGTACCAGCTAAAAACACTCAAGTCCCAACCAGAACAGACTTTCATACTTATAAGTTCTATCATATGAGAAACTTGTGTTTGTGGGTCATTGGTTCATATTTTCCACTGGGGTCTAATGAATTCAGCTATGGCTAAGAGGTGTTGGAAAATGTGTGTATACTGACAAAAACATCCCCGAGTGAAGTCAACAAGCTTTCAGTAGCACTAAGATACATGGATTGATCAAACCTATTCGCGCCTCACATTCCTTGCATTCTCATCCAGCACGGCATAGATCAATACATGGGGAAGAAAAGAATTCAGAGGTTTTAAAATACTTTTTTATAGTTTCGGCTGTGTGAATAAATTGACAATCTCTATTCTGCAATATGTGATTTTCTACATTTAAACGTTGTGTAGCAATTAGGGCAATTACTAAATTTGCACGTCTCCCTATTAGGAGGCTTTAGTAGTATTATTTATTATACAAGCTAATGAACCTCACAACCTAGCATCCTCAAACTAGTTAATTACAAATTAGAGGAAAAAATAGATCACTAAATTATTATTTATTAGAATTTACATTTTAAATGATCTTACTATAATTCAGGGCAGTTGAGGGCAATGCTTGACTTTTTACATGTGTTATTGTAGCCTGTTTATACCTTTACGCAGTATATTGTTAATGATTGGAAATATATCTGAGTGTAATGAAAATTGCACAGATAATCCTAGGGTTTTATTTACAAACCAGGGAATCTGACATTTTCTTAAACATTCCCTGGTTGGGAATCAATTACTGCCTTTGAAACACATGGACCTGGAAGATTGTCCATAAGGGTATGTTTGGGGGAATGCCTGATTCCCTGTTTTATACAAAGAGCCTCTCGTGTCCTTACATAAAAATTAGGGTTTTTTAGATATTTCAGTTTTCCAAAAGAATGCTAATATTCTGTTTTAAAGCCATCTAAGTCACTTGTTGTCAACCTACCAGGTATAGGAATCTCAGCTGTGGACCTTGAAACCATAAAAGAAGCCCACCAAAAATGCAGTAATGCGATGGTCAAGGGAATAGTGTGATATTGCAAACGTACTAGAGGATAGTCAGAGATTGGGGACATGCTGGAGGTTTTGTTAGACACTGGAAACTAAGGAAGACAACAAGAGTCTGGGAACATCTTACATGAAGCTAGAAGAGATCACTGCCATTACCCTTTTGGAATTCTATACTTCCCCTATAGATTGCTAAAGTCTGAGGGCCACAAAACAAGTACAAAGGGCTGCCTTGGGTGGCAGATGGGGCACCATGGTTCTAAGTATTAATACTGGTTAGGATATATTTCATGCTACAAGGCCCACCTCTTCCACCTCCTTCCTAAGTTCAAGGGATTTACCCTTTTCTGAAGCACCCTTCAAAACAGTAGACCCTGAGCCAAAATAAAAAAGAAAAGAATTAGGCACAGGAGCTACATGACAGAGTGTGAAAAGAGGAAAATGTTTGGGGTTAAGGAAAGGTCATCAAGCAGATTGAAATGGGGGGCATAGTTTTGGGTTGGGGTTCAAAGATGGCATGGCATTGACATGAATACAAAGAAAAGAAGTCAGTAATGAATGGTTGGAGAAGAGAAAGATTCCTGCCCACCAGCCCTTGCATGCAAGCTTTGACAGGTTTACCTGGTCAGAGACATGGTAGTTGCGTGCGGTTGAGGCTGTGGTTTTTGGTGGTGTTGCAAAGTGGTGGAGACCCATCTTTAGTATGCTGTCCTCTAAGATGCAAGGTCAACTGGTAATGAACAGGTGGCGATGCCCTGGGATGGTCTGCAAGTTATTGATATCAGGCCCATGGTATAGTGTGGCTGGGAAACAAAAATATCAATGGTTTCACACATTTATAAATTATATGGTATGTTTCCTGAGTAATGCAGTTTGCATGGAAATATATTGTTATAGAAGGTTTATTATTTACGGTATATAATGAAACGGCTGCTATGGCCATTTTATTTACAATTCAGTCTGATTCAAGTTGTGGTCTTCATTCTTTGAGATTGGAAAATGAGGTTGGCTGAGTCGAGAGACGAGGAATCTGAGGACCTCTGAGCTATCCTGGTCAAGCTCCTGGGGTCTACTTATACATTTTTTAATGGTTGATTTGTCTAGCTTTTGCCCTAAATAAAAAAAGTGACAGTCAATGAAAGCAAAATTTATAAAAAGACCCCCAAGAGTCATAGAGACAGTAATGTGTAATGTAGTAGCACCTGAGTGGCTTACGATGCCTCCACTTTCTAAATGCTGCTTTGCAAGGCTGGTATGGAGAAGTTATTTACTACTAATACATTTATATTTTCATTATTTTTTATCCGTAGCCATAACTGAATTAAATTGTGTTTTCTTTAGCTTTCTTTGATTTAAAACCATTTACAGCCACATAAAAATATTTTTATACAAAGAATTATCTAACAATTCTCTGCTCTGCTTCCGTCCGGTTTCTTTATTTTCTTCTAAAAACAAGCTGTTGGCAGCCAGTGTTGTAAAGGAACAATCTTCATTAATTCAACATTCAAAAAGATGTTTGGTAGAAAATAAAAGAAATTTCAAAGCAGGCACTTAACGGCAAGATCAGGCTGGTGGTAATAGCATTGCACTTGCATTGAAGCTGTACTGTTATTCGAGTTTTATAAAAGACAATTATAAAATAACTATTTTCAAAGGCTGGAAAATGTAAAACTTACATTAAAATAGAAATTATACTAACACATAGATGTCAAGCAGATATACCATACACTAAACTAAAGCAGCTATGGTAATACATTTCCATATATAGTGTAATATCTAAATTTTACATATGACCCAGTGCTTCCTAACCAGAGTTCTGTGGAATCCTAGGGCTCTTTTTGCAATAAGCAATATGTGCCTCTCTGATCAATTTTACTGACACATGATTTTTGGATATTTATAAGGGTGACATTATTCCCAATGACCAGCCATTTAAGAGACATTCTTCCCACTGAGCACTATTCTAATGTACTATAAGCTAAGGATATAATAATTATAGCAGGGGTTCTCTGAAGACGTGAAGGTTATTTCAAGGGTTTCCCCATGTTCGTAGTCTACACCAATGCTCAAAAAGGAAAAGGAAAAGCAGCAAAAGATGCCAACCGTGTATGATTCAGTGCATGGCGCATTCTAAAGGAAGGAGCACGAAACCATGGAACCATGAATCTTCTGTTTTTGTTTTTTCAATGCCTTTCATAAGACCTCTGTATCCCATCTGTACATTTTGTCTTCATGTTTGCCCGGAATTAGGAAAAAGTTACGTTTTGCATACTTGCTCTGTAGAAACCAATTTTATCAAAAGCTTCTACAGAGATTGCTGAGGACTCCTTAAGCTGTGGTTGTCAGACCCCATTTTATCTCAACCTGTTCAGTTCTAAGCCAGCATAGGAGGGCAAAATCATTGACATGCCACCTAGGATCTTCTATCTATAACGACTTAAGGACATCTTCTCATTGACTACCAATTTAGTGGGTACTTCTCCTGATTTTCATTTTGTGATTATCACTAACAGTTATTTATTTTATTTTTTTGCAAGTTAAAGGTATTTTTTTAATTAAGATCATTTTAGTATTAGAATGATCAACCATGGATGTGAAATAATTCATACTTCAGTTTTATATTTTCTTCTCAGAATAAAGAATAGAGTTGGTGGTAATAAATTGGATTTTTTTTTTTAATTGGCCATAACAATGATCTCTGAAGAGTTGCTTACCTAATAAAAGGGGTAATTATCATTTTTAATCATAATTATTAACTACCTTGTATATGGAAACAAATGACAATTCCTCCTGTATCCCACAATTCATTGCTTGATGAATGTTTGGCCAATGGACAGGTATGAGCACTGCCATATTTAGGGTGATGAGGTAAGCCAAAATAGACCCGTGCTAAGCCCACATTTATGCAATACTTAATTATTGAAGCTATAGTTAGTAATCATTTCCAGTGAAAGAAAATGAACTGACATCACTGTTTTGTTTTATGGAGATGAAAGTGAGTCATAGACTCCCTACTATGTCCTCCTTAATAGGAAATAGAATAGCAGGGCTAAGTCCTGTTGGCCCTTTAGGTATCTGGCTTGATGTGTGACCAACAAGTAGAAGAGGAGGAATAATACCCATAAGGAAACCGATTATGTAGTATCGGATGAATCTGATATGTGCCCATCCTCAGATTGGATAATACTAATAAAAAGGGAAGGGAAGAAGAACTCAATCTTGAACTGTAAAGCAGTGGAAACCAAATTCTTTGATAGGAAACTGTTGTGACTATTGTATCATATAATTTTCTGTATATGCAATGATTGTGCAGCATTATATATTATGTGGATGCTATACTAATAATGTATGGATTGTAGCAGAACTATGAGTAATCACTACGAAATAGTAATTGATATATGTTAACTCTTTTCACAGCTGCTAGCACACTCTCCGAATCCCAGAGGAAGCCCGAAGGGGCGAAACGCGTCAGTAAAGAGGATTCATTACTATAGAATTGAGTATTTAGGTGGATCGCTTGAATTCAAGTATAATTTTAATCGTAGCAAGTTGTTATTTGACACATAGTTTGGTCTTTGTATAAGTTTTTAATGTATTATGTACATTAATAAAAAAGTATGTTTTTAATATACTCTATACTCTATACCAATATTTGCTTTTCCAGTTCCTGTTCCCAGCTTCATCCAGAAAATCACATGAACCTTGCCTCTCTGGTTTCTGATCCTGGCTTTGTCATGACCATCACTGATTACTGCCTGTCCTGTTTCTACCAGGCTGCTGCCTCAATATCCCATACTATTTATTGCTTCAGCCACTTTCAGCTGTAGCCAACATGTTAGAGGGCCACAACCTGAACACCACTTCCTAAATTCCAGCACCCCTTGCTAGGGGAAGGGCTCTGGGGAAGCTTAGACTTTGCACCTTGTTCACACTCAAGCCAAGAAAGTTGTTATACAGAGGGTTCACAAAGAGTACCATGACATTACAAAAAATATTTGTATAATGGCAGTAAATAAATTAAATTAGGTTTCCCGAAAAATGGCTCAACAGGAGGAGGGAACTTCCTTGAGACCTGTCAAAGGTAATTTTTGAATGCAGACGTTTTGAAAGAAAAGATCTTGACAGGTCCACGTTAAAACATTAAATGAACAATTTTAAGGGAACCATTGTGCCCCTTTAATACAAGTAATATGGAATCAAATTATACATTTCTCCTAATACATTTGGTTATATAGAAGGATTCTTAGATTTCAAAGTAAAAGTTAAACTTCCAGAGCTCCCATATTAGGGTAGTGTATGAGCGTCTGTCGATTTACAGAGAATAACACAAAATAACCCATCATTATCTGTCTTTTGTATCCCCTGTAATAAAAGGAAATATTCACATTGGTATAAGGAGTTGCAGTTAATAATGGGACAATCGTGTTATTCCGGTGTTATAACTGCCTATAATTTGGGATGATGGAACATAATAGTCCTGAATAAAACAATTTTTATCTACGTTCATTTCTCCTTTTTTTCTTTCGATTTTATTTGGTCTCTCTCGGTGGTTTAAAATTGATTTTTTTTTTGTTATACCATTCTCATTGCAAGTTAGAGGAAAGTATATAAGAGAATCTGTTGCTCGTGCTAAAAATCTGAAGCCACAAAGTTGGTGTCAACACATCCTGGACTTTCATTTTTTTGTCTTTTTATTGCCTGTAACTGTTTGCCAGTACATTATTATTATTATTATTATTATTATTAATAAACAGGATTTATATAGCGCCATATTACGCAGCGCTGTACAACAAATAGGTCTTCAACTACCTTTAAGCAGACTTATCATCAACTTTTTACATTATATAATAAATATAGGATGGCAAACCCTTTATATAATGAAAAAAAATTAAAAGGGGAGGAGTCCTCCACCTCCTTGTTCACTGCCGTGGCGGTGAAGACTGAAAGGGAAACCTGCAGCCTCCTGGGATACATACAAAACATCCCAGGAGGCTGCGGGCTGCTAAAAAAAAGTGCCTGTGCGGTGTTAGATCAGGTGATAAGAAAGAAGGAAACAAAAGAAAAATGGTGGCACCCGGTGTCCAGCCCGTGCCGTGAACAAGGATGACAGATGGCACAGGAATGATTGGCTCAGGATCACAGAATCAGCAACAGCTTTCTGGCTGTACAGGTAAGCGTAATTTTTTTGTTCTTGACAGTTCCCCTTTAAAGTCCTTCCTTGAGGACTTTAAGAGACATATTTATAAAGAATGAATTTAAATTTCACCAAACGATCGGTCACTGTAAAAAATATTTTTTTTTTTTTTGATGGAGTAAGGAAGGGCTAGGATTCCTATGAAATATTTACTTCTGTCTGTCCTCATTACAGAAGATCCCCCATCCCCCTGGTAGTTTTTTTTTTTTAAATCACTAGAATAATGCCAATAGTTTCCAAGGAAATATCTTTTTAGGAAGTTTATTGTGCAGTGGGCTACATTCCCATTGGGACCACCAGGCAATGGGAACACGCTCTCCACTGAATGTCTTATTAGCACCCGTTGGATAAGTCTTTGTTAATATACATAGTGGACCACTATTTCCTGCTGTGTACAGTTAAGTATGGGTTAATGTATCCTAAACAACAGATGTTTTGCAGTTCTACTGTTTGCAAAACCTGTATAATCATGCATGTTGCATTAAAACAATCTATTTATTTCAATGTGCTAACCTAACACACTGAACACACAGCAAATATTGCATGCATCTGTTTAAGCAATGCATTGAAACAAAACGTAGTGCATTACTTTGTGTTGTGGCACTGATAAGCATAATGGGCATGGCAGCTATTTATTGCAACAAGATAATTTGAAGGATAGGAAGAAAAGAAGATTTTCCAAATAGGACAGATATGAAAAAAAAAATGTTGATTTTAATTCTTCCCTACTCAATCTAGAAACTAAAAAATAATATGCTTGGCTTTATATATATTTTAGGGCATATTACTTAAGATCAACCAATGCCCAAGTGAGTTCCCTTTGTTGACAAGGTAGTCTATTTGGATGGGAACAGCCAGTAGCACTGGGGTCAGGACTGAGATCCAAAGTCATGGAATCTAAAGATTCTTCTGTCCTAAATCTGAGAGCTAATGGTTTATTTTTAATATTGTTTATTTATTTTACTCTTTGCAGGGCTAGGTCAAAGGATTGAATCTTTGCCAGGACACTACCTGCAAGGAGTTTGCAGGTTCTTCCTGTGTTTGTGTGGGTTTCCTCCAGGACTCAAGTTTCCTCCCACATTCCAAAAGCATGCATTTAGACTATTGGCTTCCCCTGAAATTGTCTTTAGACTGTGGTAATGACATATGACTATGGTCGGGACATTAGATTGTGAGCCCCTTTGAGGGACAGTTGGTGACATGACTATAGACTTTGTAAAGCGCTGGGTAATATTTTGGTGCTATATAAACACAAAATATAATAATATTTATTTCTAGTTGTGATATTGTACCCCCATCATAATTTCCCTGAGGAAGCAGAGGAGGTTTCTGCGAAACGTGTTGAGAAAGGAGGGTGCTGATAAGTTGTTGTTCCTTAGAGGTTGCTGGGAACTGGGAATCCTGCATCAAGAGTGTACCCTGGGTTGAATATTTATTTTTAAATAAAATATAGTAAACATATAATAAAAACAAATAAAACATCACTTTAAAACACGTAAATTAAATAAATAACATTGGTGCAAATCCTTTATCCATTCTCTAAAATATAGCACTCCTTTTTCTGACTTTGACATGTTTATGAGCCCCTTATTGTTCCATATTGTATGTTTACGATTTTGACTTTCAGTTTGACTCATTTATATCTTTATAGCCCGCGGCTCGTCAGATTTGTTACTACATCACTTAAATGATTGCTCCAAGCAGCACGTGAAAACCTTAAGAACCTATTAAGACTGAAATTGCACTCATTCATAATTCAGAGCTGGGAAATATCAGTTTGAATTGTAAATGTAATGTTCTCATACTATATATATGCAAAGCAGTTTGCTTTCCATGGGTTTTGTCTGAAGTCATTTTAAACTTAATTGTATTATAGTTTTTTATGACAAGGTAATACTGACATATTTTTTTACAGGAAGTTCGACAAAAAGAGACAAAAACCTTTCTAGTTTATATCATACTGAAGAATATTGTCAATGCGATTCCTTTTGCTCCTCATGCATGACTGACCAGTTTTTCTATTGTGCGAGATACAGGACAAATACATATATAACAGGAACTTTGGCAAAAAGAGACAAATACTTAACAGTGTCTCATTCTAGTTTATTTTATACTAGCCTAAATAATTTTGTCAATGCGATTTTTTGTGCTCCTCATGCCTGTGTGACCAGTTTCCTGCAATGGACATGATTTAATAAAGTTCTCCAAGGCTGGAGAGGATACACTTTTATCAGTGAAGCTGGGTGATCCAGCAAACCTAGAATGGATCTGGTCCAGGATTCAAAACATTTGCTAACAAATAGCAAATTACTTTTAGGAACTCCATTCCAGGTTTGCTAGATAACCTATGTTCACTGTGGAAAGTATCCTCTCCAGCCTTGGAGACCTTAATAAATCAGGCAATGATAGAAATGATTTAAAGCCCAACACTGGGCAGCCCCCTAAATAATATGTTACCCTCTGCTGCATTTCATGGGGTTGGGGACATTCCTAATTGTTCTGGGTTGACCTGCCAAGCTGTCTTGTTTTTGCCCTCTCAAGATAACACTAAAGGATCCAGTGGGGGCCTCCATGCTGGACACCTTTATCAGCCAATGGGCATTTAATGGGCATCCCATTGGTATTTTAATGTGGAGAGGTGGATCTTTTTTGTAGCATCTCTAAAGGATGTGCATACATGTCCTGAGTCTCAGTGACTTATGTTGACGTGTGCACATTGCATTCTTAGAATGTGATTGATGAAACAGAACATCCATATAGTCAAGTGGTATGCACTGGTTGGAGAGTGTGTCTTTTTCGAGAGAGTTCTTCAGGAGATAATTAAATCACGGCTGCTGTCATTATAATAAATACTGTTCTTGAAGATGACTGCAAAACCCATGCATCAGACCGGAAGATTGGACTGGTCACAATTATGAGGTTATCGTAACAGTTTTCAATGAAAGCAAAGAAAAGCAAAATGTAAAAGCTTGTATTTGCGGATTTGCTGGAATAAGAAGTTTTAAAGCAGCATAAGAAGCACAGTTTATCTAATAAGCCAAATACAAATTTTGTAAAATTTTAAAATGTTTTGCACTTATATAAAAAGACAGATATAACGTACAATGATCCCTTTCTGAGCTACAAAGACCCAATATGAAGCCAGAGAATTAAACATTGTGTTATAGGAGATTTTCCTGTAGTGCTCTCTACCAGCCCCTGCATGTGCATATCTTAATATTATAATTATTTTCCAATGATTTTTGGTGTAATGATGAGATGGCGTGTCCTTTTAATAAGCTAAACATTCATTTTATAGTCTTGCTTCTGTATTATCAAAGAGATGAGCAAAAAATGACAAACACCTGAATGTAAACTGGAAAAGCTTGAGTATTTTGGTCCAGTTAACACAAAAATTAATGTGATGGATCAGAACCGAAAGCAACTTGTCTATAAGATCCAAAAACTCTTCTGGCAGTGCCCAATGTTTTTTCCAAATCTGGACAGCATAGATTTAAAAAAAAAAATGTTTTTAATGGTTTTTCCAATAATAAACTACAACAAAAAATATAGCAATATTGACATAGAAAATAAATAAATAAAGATACCTTAAAAAATAAATAAAAGAGACAAAATAACACAAACAACAACATATCCAAACCTCATATCAAGGAGCATGATGGTTGATACCCTAGAAGGGGTAGAACCTAAAGGGAAAAGGAAAGGTTAATTATTCATATCCAAAATATAACAAGTAAAATATTTGAACCTAGTATCTTTGTCGATTCTGTAAGTTCCAGTTATCTATGGATAAAATTGTACCACCTGGGAAGAAAGGGGCAGACAGACCTGTTATCCTGTCACTCAGCCTCAAGTATTCCTCTATAAAAGATTATAGAAGATAATTTTATATAGAAGATAATTTTTTGTCTCATTACTACATGAAAAATGTGAGCCAATCTACAAAAGGCTAAGGTAGTGTTTCTTCACCAGGGGTTCTTTTTAACCCTAGGGTCTCTTCAAAGGTTGCCATGGGTTCCTTAAAAGCGTACCTAAACTCAGAATTTTCACTTTACATAAATGGATAGACAAACCTTTTATTTAAAGTAAAAATTTTATTTCTTTATGTTTTCTTTAAGCGCAAAACCCTTTTAAAAAAAAAAAAAAAAAAAAGGTTGCAGCTCCGTCCCCTTAAATCCTCATTGTCTAGGCGATCAAGAATGAATGGGAGCATAGAGCCTCCCAGGATACCTCCGTCACGAATCCTGGGAGGCTCTTGGATGCCCCCGAGATTCTCGGGCATGCGCAGAAGGACCCCTTTCATCAATAAGGAAAAGAATTGCCGATTTCACGCATTTCCCAACCTCGCACCTGCACAGTGCGAGATGGGGTGACGTAGGAAGACGAACACGGAAGAAGAGAAGATGGCAGGGCCTGGCACTCCCTCTGCACCTGGCCAAAGATGGATACCGGGACGTGGGACCTGATGGAAGAAATAGACGGATCTGCTGGATTGAAGGTAAGTGTGATTTTATTGTTTTGGGTTAGTATTGGGTTTACTTCTGCTTTAAGCAATGGGCAGTTTGTGCCCACAGGTCATTTTAACTGACACCAATGATCATTTTGGCTATCTGTAAGGGTGATATTCTTCCCAATGGCCAGCAATGTAAGAGAAATTCTTCCTATTGATCACCACACTAATGTACTGTGAGCTGTGAATATAGTAATTACAGAAGGGGACACATGAAGACCTGAAAGTTATTTCAAGGGTTCCCCCATGTTAAAAAGTTTGACAAACACTGGACTAAAGCATTAACAATATACATTTGTTAATGTAACTGGTGACTCAGAAAGTATGTGTATGTCTTTTTGGAAAATCAATCAATAAAATCTTACATAAGTAAATGTTAGTGCAATTTTCAGGACATTTTCAGTTTTAAGTAAAATTATGCCTGGTAATTCTAACACAAAGGTCTTTGTTCTTGCTTTCTGTTTAATGATGACAATGCTGATACTTTTTAATTAAATTGCATTTTAAATAAGTACAATTCTGTTGAAGGCACTTCAAATTGCAGCTAAAAACTGCAATCCCTATGCTGATGGTGTGATGTATGGTACTCTCCGTGGGTAGATCTTTCAACCTCCGCAGTAAAGTACCTGATGAGAAATATGCTTTGATAAATCTTTGTGAGGAGATGTTTTTGCTGAATGACGGCTGTGGTTGGTTAGTTGTGCCCCTATAGCTACAAAATTATCGGTTTTCAACTTGTCAAGTCTGTGCAGTTTGCCAAAGCCAACTTTTTTTAGGCTGATAGGCAAACTTTGAAAATATAAAAATCCTGTAAATAGCTTGCTTAGGGATGTCTTGCAGTTGTATATGGTATGAAAAAAAAGAGTGTGCCCATTAAATTTTAACCGGACCATTATATAGGCATTCTACCTTGGTAACCAGGAAAAGGGGGTCAGCCAGCCTCTCCCTTCCTGTACCATAGCAGTCCCCATGTTTTGAGAACTCCTCTGTGAGGCCCTGGGCCTCCACCAGCACTTACCAGATACCAGTCCCCCAATCATGCTCCACATTCTTCACCTATAGCAAGCTGACAGAGGACCGGGAGCCCACAGATAACATAGCACAGGAGAGACCCACAGAGGTATTTCCACAAACAGAGCCAGAGATTTTACACAGGTAATTCATCCACCAAACCAGGTATCCAAGGTTTAGGCCAAAGCAGAGTCAGGGTCAAACAGAGACAAAGGTTGATCCAAGCAGCGTACAATCTCACTGTCAGGAAACAGGTGGAATCATCAACAATAAATCTAACAAATAAAGAAACCAGCAGCAACACTACAACTGGTGATTGTGAGGACAAAAGGTATAAAGTCCTACTAATGGCATTGCAGAATGAAGCCAGGGACTAATCTGCGCCTAAAATCCCCTGTGCACAGCCTGGGAAAATATTCTGGGGATGCCAAGAAGATAAATCTCAAGCTGCGCGGCTAAAGGGAAGCAGGAGAAGCTGCAAACGGCTGGGCACAGGGTCGCCAACTAATTACTTAATATTCTTGCTGATGGAAGCAACTCCACCAGAAAGAATAAACAGGATGTGATATACTGCAATGGATCAGCCGGATAACTGTCTTCTAACATCCTCAAGGCAAGAGTTAGGGCCTCTTCCTGATGTTCTGCCTCTCAAACAGGGGTGTTGCTGAGGGGGCTTATCGTGGACTTTGGAAAGGGGTAACCAGATATCCATCCCCACCTGTAACAATGAGTATATTAGTATTCTCTATGATTAGATGATCCAACAATTGCAACCTGCTGACCATAGTTCAAAGGACATGCAATGTATTAAGGGTTACAAAAATGTGATCTAGCTGAATTTACCATAATTATGCTGGGTCTAACAAATTGGAAACCAGCAGTATTCTGCTGGAACCCAGAGTAGGACAAACCCAAACTGCTTGCGGTAAAATACAAAACTTGTTGATCATGTGAAATATTCTTCTCCATATTCTTCTATATGACTTCTCCAGGGACAAGCAGAAATCTTGGTGGAATACATAGGGGAAAATGGGATGTAGAAATTTACTTTTTATATATTTAGGTGAGTCCATAGTTGTTCAACATTTCCAGAAGGTATACCAGTCACAACCTCAAAGAATTCAAACTCTAATATAAGCTAGTGGCACTGCAACAAACGAGTGCAATTTTCAGAATTATTCCATAATATCTTCCTCATTGTTAAGTAATTCATATTTTTTTCCCTGCTTGGTCTGAACAAAAACATGTGCCATTTATTACAACAATGTTATTTAATTTTTTGGAAGTATGTTTTACAATGCCAGAATAAACGAAATAGTTTTGTTACAAATCTGTGATTCGTTTCTTTGCAGCAAAATAAAAAAGCTAAAAGAACATTCTCCAAGATTAGCCATTTCACAGTTTTTGCCAGGGTTGTTGTTGCATAAATAAAAGCTTGCCATTTTAATGACTACATAAATGCACTACTGGGTACTTTTGTTTCTGCCTGTTTAGCTTTCACCTTTTTTCCTAGTTTGTTTCCATGCTACCTTTGGAGCTGAATCACTCTGACTCACTGTGATAGAATCCCATATAATCTTGAGTAGAGATTTTATCTAATATGAGGGGTCCTTGAATTGGTAACAACTCAATAAATAGTTCTTGTATCATATTTTATGATGACTATGTCAGGGTAAGCTAGGGCTGTCCTTAAGCTTTTACTTTATGAGTCTTCTAAGTGCAGATCCTTCCTTAGATGCACATAAAGAAGAAACTATATCCATTGTTTAAATCAAATTTTCATATGTGCCAAAGATGTTCCATGCATGAGCAATGTAAATTTCCTGATCCTACACATGAGCAATGACTACCACATTTGGTTGGAGTGGCGGGGCACAGGTTGTAGGAGATATCTTCTCACTTTCAGGTAATGAAAGGATATTAAAGAAACAGCAATTTAAACACATTTTCATACAATGCACAAAGGTTGTAACATTGGTGAGGTGTGTGTCGCTTATGTCCTAGGGATCCCCATGTTTTTCTACTCTTTTTGCAAGAAGACTGTTACTGATACACACAGTGAGAGGGAATCCATTCAGCTGGGTCACAGATATCATCGAAATTAATAAAAGTTTTGAATCTTACCAAAAGTTGGGCTGTAAAAGGATAACATATGGTCAAAAAATCGAATATTTTACTTCTACTGTCCCTAAAGTGTACAGGAATTCTGAATGTATTTTTGTTATATTCTCATCTGATGCATAATTAGCCACAAACATTTACTCTGCGTCTGTAACGTCCCTTTAGTGAGATATTCTACATCTTGCTTGCTGTCTGTGCAGTGGTCAGGAGCAGAGCCACCAGTGGGGAGAAAGACAAAGGGTACTTCTGTATCTAATATGAGGGGTCCTTGAGTTCTTGGTTCTAATTAAAAGAGCTTGAAACTTTTAGACATGGCTAGGGGGTGTGGAAATTTACTGATGATGCCCCAGGTTGGGCGCATGGACTGTACAACCCAGTGTAGTGCAGGCATGGGAAATGCATAATGCACAGAGGGCAAGGCTCAGGAATAAGTACTGTGCAGAGAGAAGTGTTCAGCATTGTTTTTTTTAGTTTAAAGGGACCCCTAGTGTGACTCGGGATTATCCCTTTTTGCAAATAAAATCCCCCCACCCATTATCGCTGGGGGGGGGGGGTTAATTGTACAGCTCTGCCTAATCATGTTCGTGCTATATAAATACTGTTTATTATTATTAATAATAATAATAATAGTGCATAGATGACTTGCTGCCCCATGTTAGTTCAAACCCCAGCAGGGCCTCAGATAAAAGCTCAATCATCCAAGCACTACTACTTCCACATCTGCTTCCTGGTGAATGTGAGAACACTTTTATTATACAAAAAGGTAGAATTTGCATTTTCTTTGACCTTTTTTGTTTGTGTTGCAATTTGTCCAATATTTTAATCAAGCTTTGATATCACTGTTTAAACAAGCACAAAATGTTCTACACAATTTTAAAAATTTAGAGCAGCCATCAGGCCACATCGGAGCAGAGTAAAAGCTGGTCAGTCAATAAAGCTTTTGCCAGGAAGACTAGTCCTATTAGACAATGACCTTTCCCTGCACCCTCATAATGGTTCAGTCAAGGTGATAGTCAATAATTTATAGGTAAATTGGCTGGAAAAGGCTCCAATTACAGAACTGTGGCTCAAAATGTGAAACTGCGTTTTTCCAAATGGTAATGTCTCTTTTTGAAGCTGTTGCTGTTGATTATACTGATGAGCTTCAATTCCCTTAAAGCAGAAAATTAGCTTAACCTGGCAAAGGATTTTTATATTCGGTTTGGGCCATGGTGCAAAACTTATACCCAACTGACATGGGGCCCTTTTGGCTAAGCAGGGTCTCAGACCCCACTTTGCACCTACCCATGTCCACCCTTGGATCATTGACTTTCTAGGAATCTGCAAAAATCTGTAGCCTCAGAATTTAAAGTGGTTATAGTGGTTTGTACATATTTTATATTCTTTTATTTATCATGTTCAAGCCTAAAATAAGTTTCATTTTACAAATATTTATATGAACCATCTATGAAGATTATGAATTCTCTGTTACAGAGGACAGCAGCTCAAGAGAAAATTGTAAACGCAGAACTAATGATGAATTATTCATTGATCTATTAGAAATTCTAGAGGTTCAAACTTGATTTGATGGCCTGGTTGAAAAAAAGGCTAGTTTGCCAGAAAGCAGAGAACCTTAGCTAGCCCATAGTGCTCTGGGAATTATTTGTTGTATAGTAAGTAATAAATTGTAAAGCTAAGATGGCATACATATACTGTAGGTTAGAAAATATGGAGAAATTAAAAAAACATATAAAAACAAAAACATAGAATAAACTAACTCCAAACAGATGTTTAAGCTTGAAATATAACAATAAACATGTGATTCCATTGTGATAGTAAATTTAGTTATGCTTATCACACACTGTACAATAAGAAATCATTTAATGGTCAGAATGATTTTATATTCTTAGGGGCATGAACAAGTGCCAATGGAAAACTGGCAATATCTTATTTCATTTTTCAATAATGAATAGTCATATTGACTTTTCATTTGTGGTCAAGTCCACTTTATGCTTCAGTCCCAAATGTCTGTCTAGATGTGTAGCCTTCATCGGTGATTGCTGGCTTTTAAGAGAAGAGTAATGAGTTTGTACCAGACATATTGAAAAAAATCCTGGGTCTCCTGCTACTCTGATTTGTTTTTATTTATTTGTTTATTAACTTGTTGTTTTTTGCAAAAATTTTGAATAAAAATCTATTGAAATTAAAAAACTCTGGGTCTGTTTGCCTAAAGAAACTGACTTTGACTCAAAAAACCCTTGGCATTGCAATATAATACATGATACAGATCATAATGAGTATATTAAAGCAGAACTAGAGCTAAAGATCTCCTTGTACTATATACTATAGAACCTATTTCTTTATCACATAGTCATCTGAGAATATAGTCTAGTTTCTTCCCCTGAAAAAGCCCTTCTGTGTGAAACGCGTCGGGCACAAAAGACTACCTCATGTGGGTTATTGCCGCACAATTTTATATTCTTAGGTTCTGATATTGAGATACAGGGAATGTTGCTTTTTTATTGACACTATGACATGCAAGAAGATGGCAAACATGCAGGTTAGTATGTTTTATTGCAGAGGGTACATCACCTGTTCTTTCTGCAACAAAAACCTTCTTTCTCACAAAATTTTAATGCAGAACTATAGCTCTGCTTTATGTATTTTAAGATTTATGGAAGTTTGTATAGTTATGCCATTGTCATGGTTTGCACTATGACCATTTAACAATGATATCTTGTACAGTGTTTGCCATCAGATACAGCAACGCACGGAAAGCATGGTGGCTTAGAGGTTAGCACTCCGGCCTTTACAAAGCTAGGTCCCAGGTTCAAATCTTGGCCAGGACACTATCTGCATGGAGTTTGTAGGTTCTACATGTATTTGTATGGGTTTCCTCTGGGTATTGGGGTTTCCTCCCACATTCCAAGAACATGCAGTTTGCAATTGACCTTAGATTACATAAATTATTATTATTAAACAGGATTTAACGGGCGTTGCAAATGACACACTAATACAGACTAATATAAAGAACATATGACTATGGTAGGGACATCAGATTGTGAGCCCCTCTTTGAGGGACAGTTAGTGACATGACCATGGACTTTGTACAGCGCTGTGTAATATGATAGCGCTATATAAATACTGTGTAATATTGATAATAATACAAACTATTGTTGTTATTTATCACATCAAGGGGCCTGATTTTATCTCCTACTATGATGTCCCTTCATTTCCTCTTGTACAGTAACAAGGCTCTTCCTGTCTTCTAATTGTGCCTCTCACAGAGACCACAAGTGACCAATTCAACACATATTACACAGGCATGATCCCCTGTTGTCACCCTAAAAAGCCATGCAACCCCCAGATATTGTCCACCATTGACACCATGCTAAAAATCCATCCCCAAAAATTCATGCAGCCCTTGAACACAGGAAGTGACTAAAAACAAGTTATGGGAGATCAGCAGCACCAAAGTCGCAACAAAGGACAAAATGGTTATATAAGTATCAGATTTAAATATAGTGATAGTTTATGGAAAACATGGCTATGCCAATGCTATGCTGAGTGATACCATACATTAGCATAGGACTATGTGCCATAAACCATTATTATTTTTTAATTTAATGTAAGATAGGTTGGAGGTTGAGGAATTTAGGGATGTGCTTTATTTCTTTTGTTCACAATAATGATAATGACTGAATAATGCACACAAAGCTGGGGTAAGAAATACAAAATACACAGAGCTCAGGAGAGCAAAACTTACAGTACCAGGCCCACCATGCCAAAAAACAAAGTAAAGCCCTTTTCTCCCATGCGATCATGTTTGTTTTTTTGGTTGCCAGCAGCCAGGATGCAACTGGCATGAAGTATTGTGCAAACAGTACAAATAAATGTTATCACATCATTATTAATTGAATGTGAACAAAACAACTGTCCTTTACATAGTGATTTGTATGACTTTATGGTCAATTCATTGAATAATACATCGAGTTGGCACAATCACTTTATTGCTGTAGTCACTAGGCATTTGGAAAATGGCAATCAAAAACAGGCTTGCCTTGATACAGAAATAAATTGACCTTCTCTACAATACAATGTCGAGGTGCTGAATACTATTAACAGAATTCATTAATGCGAGTACATCTGTACGGAAAACAGAAATTATCTACTTCAAGGGAACATTGAACAATTTTGTAAACAACCCTATGTGAGCAACATGATCCATTAACTGAATGAGAAGTAAAGTACATAATGTTGTGTAAAAAGGTTGTTTGCATTTGCTCAAAAATGATATGGATAGGGCAGATTAGGACAGGAAGAGATGTTAGAGAAATCATTTCAAGCAGCCTTACCAGAGTCTGCATGAACCCAGGCTTGCTTTAGTGACCCTAGCATTGGTTAAATGATCTTTTTTCATGCTACAGATTGCATGATACGGATGTTATAGGACAATGGCTAACTGGCCCAAAGCCGGACTACTAGTGAATTTTCGAAAAGAGAGGGAATGAAACTGAGTAAATGAAAGCTTTAAAAATGTATGTTTTTAACTTTTCTTGCAACATTATAATTATTATTCATAAACAGTACAGGTAGTCCCGAGTTAAGGACATCTGATATACAGACGACTCCTAGATACGAACGGGGCTTCCCTGCTCGTTTGTGTGCAGGATGGAGGCTTGATGGGGGGAGGGGGCAGTTTGCATGACTTGCAAAAGAAGTCTGTAGCTGTTCTGCAACATCTTGAAACTCTTCACTGACCAGGACAAACTCTGCAGTTGTTTCTGTTTGCATATGAAATGCAAAGATCACAACACTGCCCCACATACACCCCAGATCATAACTTTGCCCTCAAAGACACCCCAAATCATAACACTGCCCCCACATACACCCCAAATCATAACTCTGCTCCCACAGGCACCCCAGGTCAGCGGTCCCCAACCACCCCAACTACCGGTCCGCGGCAGTGTTTTCAGTGGGCCGCGAGTGCATGATCCATTATTGAAAACGAAGCGGCACCCAACCACCATCCGCGGACCGGAAGTGGTCCGCAGCGGTGTTTGTATGAGATGCCGGTAAATGTACACAGTAGTCTGTGTACAAGCAATGCGAGCACATGACATGCAGCTCGATTGGCTGTCAGATGTCATGTGATCGCTTTGAAGCAGCAGAGGTGCACAGAGAGAAAAGAGAAGACGCCAGAGTATGTCTTCTCTTTTCTCTCTGTGCACCCCCTGGTCCTCAGAGAAATTTCCTTCCGTGAAACCGGTCCCTGGGGCCAAAAAGGTTGGGGACCGCTGCCCCAGATCATAACATTGTTCCCACAGGCACCCCAGGTCATAACACTTCTTCCACATACACCCCAGATCATACCACTACCCCCCCAGGCACCCCAGAACATAACACTGCCTCCCAAAGACACCACAGATCATAACTTTGCCCCCAAAGGTACCCCAGATCATAACACTGTCCACTGTAGTGTCTTTACCCAATTCTTAACATATTTCTTAGGATTATATCGTGGTAATGCTGTTGTGTGTAACAAATTTAAAAATTATTAATAGTTAAATTGTATACAAACTCAAAATTAAAATGTAATAAATTGTAGTTTACCAGTACATAGACATGGTGTCAGCATTTGTATTTTTTCATCACAGGCTCTATTTTAATTGGTGATTCCGCCAGTTACGTTTACACACTTTCATCCCTAAGATAAAAATTCTTGTTCACCCTTTTGTGACAGGATAATAAAAACTAAATAGGACAACAGGACGCCCTGCCCCCAAATGTCCATAGCATAGAGGGGTGTCGTTATACAGACTTCCAGGATAGGTGAAAACAATGAAGCACTGGTAGACTACACAGAACATTTATAGCATAATCAATAGGTAATTTTTGTATTTATTAAACAGATATATAACAAAACACATTCAATGGTATATTTGCTAGAACAAAGGGTCCAAATAAGGGAAGTTCATGGTTAGGGTTTAGATTTTCTTTAGGCATCCAGAATGGTTTTTAAAAAAGTCCTTCTTTCTGTAATCATTTCAACTTATGTATACAGTAAAACGAACTATTCATGTCTGTTATTAAAATATGTATTACTGAATAAATGGAAACTTTCGCCAACACAAGCATGGCAGCCGATCCAAAACCAAATGGAAAATCAGCAGAATACATCGACATACCTTATAACAATGACAAGGGTTTGGATAATATTTGCAGTAATAGTTCAAGGAGAGAGTCCACCTTGGAGCCTCTCGTGATGATATTACCGTAGCAGTATTAGCATTTCCAATTATTTTTAGTGTTTGGAACCATTTAAAAACATTTCTCTGTGTCCAGATGTTTGACACATTCTGTCCGGGGAACTTGTGATTAGTTCCCAATGGACCGGTCAAGTGATGTTTACAGCTGGATCAAGAGCTCTGCCTGGGGGATTGAAATGAATTAAGCCCATGCCAAGCTGTCAGTCAGACATTCATTGCAATTGCTTTGGGCTCTGAAAGTATAGTATTATTACTGGCCAGGGTTTTAATAGTATTAACACATAGACCAAGAAATTCAGTAGAAAATGCTGTTGGGAAAATACTGGAGGATATATTAAAGCAGATGATAATACTGGGAGCTTACAGTCATCATCTTCAGCCTATAGCTAGAAATCACATATGGCCACCAAGAAGCTTATCTGTATCTATTCCAGTTCAGTGGTATTTGGAGTCATAGCTTCTTTTACTTACCATTGCAACCAAATCATCACCCTTATATAATGGCAAGACTTGAAATATTGATAGTTGTCATATCCAAGGTTATTTATGAAACACATAAAAATAAACAGCTTGGCCAAAGTCCCCAGGCCTGTAGGTGCAGTGCTTTGGTGTTGCCAAAGTGGGTCAGGTTTAGGCACTATGTGCCCAAAAGAGAAGCTTGGATGGCTACCTAAATATACAAAATGACCAGGTTATTCAATCAATAGCATTTTCCTTTTTGATGGCATGGAAATATTTCAAAATGACATCCAATAACCCGACTCTCTTTTCTACAATCCATTACACTGGGGAACAATTTTAAACACATTTTTTGTTGACTTAAATTTTTAAGCTTATTTACACTAAAATAGGTATGCTGATTGTAAAAGTGCAGTTAGTTTTCTTCTATCAAGTCAGGTTTTTTCTCCTTCGCTTATATTAATGCGATTACTGTAGCATGGATTTATATAGGCTATTTATTTACACACAAGACAGTGTGGTCAGAGCTTGTGCGCTGCTCTACGTAGTGAATAAGCAAAATTTATTTTTCTACTTACACACGTATTTTCTTTCTTTCAGATCATGTCTGGCTCTGCTGTTTCTCGCCGTAAGTGCCTAAACAATCTTGATTCATTTTGTTATATCCGTGGCAGTTTCACCATTCCCAGTCAAAGGGTGAATATTAGCACATTTGTAGAGCAAGCCTATTTGGCATATTTCAAAGTTAAACTTGGTGATCAAGATAAATCTTGGGCCCCCCATAAGGTGTGCAAACAGTGTGTGGAGGGTTTACGGATGTGGACAAAGGGAACATGTGATAAGATGCCATTTGGTGTACCTATGGTTTAGAGAGTGCCAGGAGATCATTTCAGTGACGGTTACTTTTGTATAGTGAAAACTTCAGGATATAACAAGAAAAATAAATGTAACAGAGTATCCTAGTCTACCTTCGGCTATACGTCCGGTGGCTCATTCAGATGAAATCCCAGTGCCGGTTTTCGTTACACTACCTTTTCTTGAAGAACATGATTATAGTGAAGAACTAGGTGACAACAATGATGAAAAGTTTGAAATTGAAGAAGACTCTGTTCATAAGGGATTTGATCAGCATGAGTTGAGTGATTTGGGACTATTGAAGAAGGCTTCAGAACTCCTAGCATCAAGACTGCGTGAGAAAAACTTACTTGAAAAAGGAACAAAGGTATTGTACTTTCGTACCAGAGAAATTGCATTTCTGCAGTACTTTAGAACTGACTGTGGCTTTGTGTATTGCCATAACATACCTGGTGTAATGGAGGAATTGGAAATTCCAATCTATAACTCAACTGAATGGTGACTATTCATCAATAGCTCAAAGTGGAGCTTAAAGTGTGTCTCCCTTCACAATGCCAATATATTTGGGTCAGTCCCAATTGGCCAGTTTCTCTTTGTGAAGATTATGCAGACATAGAGAGTCATTGAGTTGTTGCAATATCACCAACACAATTGGGACATCTGTGTTGACCCTAAAATGGTATGCTTCTTTCTTGGTCAGCAACACCGATACACCAAGTATCCCTGTTATCTGTGCATGTGGGACAGCAGAGCTCGTCAGGGGCATTGGGTGGAAAGGAATTGGCCTCTAAGATCGTCCCTAAAACCAGGTGATCCAAACATTCTACATGAGCCCCTTGTTGATAGAAAGAATATTATATTCCTGCCTCTGCACATGAAACTGGGTCTGATGAAGCAGTTCGGTAAAGCTTTGCCACCTGAAGGAAACTGTTTCCAGTACCTCATTTTGGCAATTCCCAGCCTGTCATTTCAAAAAATAAAGGCCGGTGTGTTTGATGGTCCACAGATTCGGCAGCTCATCAAAGATGAACATTTCATCAGGACAATGTCAGAAGTCAAAAAGAATGCTTGGTTATCATTCAAAGCCATTGCCAATTACTTTCTTGGAAACACACAAGCAAATAATTACACAAAAATTGTCCAGAAACTCTTGGAGAGCTACAAAGTGCTTGGTTGCAATATGAACATCAAGGTGCATTTTCTGCATGGCCATCTTTCTAACTTCCCAGAAAACCTTGGTGCAGTCAGTGATAAACAAGGTGAATGATTCCACCAAGATTTGAAGGTCATAGAAGGACGGTATCAGGGTATATGGGATGTACATTGGATGCGTACATTTTTACCTTAACCGATTACCTGATTATTTTCATATGTTTTACTGTAAAAAAAATGTCATAGAGTAACAATAAATCCTTTGTATGAACAAAAGAAGTTTAAATAAACAGTAAATTCAAGTTATTGAATTTCTCCGCTTCTTCAATGACCCACTAATGACTTCCTCACTCATAACCTCCTCACATGCACGGCTCAAAGACTTTTCTAGAGCTGCTCCAACTCTCTGGAATGGTCTTCCTCATCCTATTTGGTTTGCTCCTACGTTCTGTTCATTTAAAAGAACCCTCAAAACTCATCTTT
This sequence comes from Pyxicephalus adspersus, assembly GCF_032062135.1. Classification (NCBI taxonomy): domain Eukaryota; kingdom Metazoa; phylum Chordata; class Amphibia; order Anura; family Pyxicephalidae; genus Pyxicephalus; species Pyxicephalus adspersus. The sequence continues at coordinate 94,765,138 of NC_092863.1, read as the reverse complement.
TCAAACTTGCCTACCTGTCTTATTTCTCTTAAAACTCTTACTACCTCCCACCACTACATATCTCCCCTTTTATTGTGTGATACTTCCCCCACCTCCTAGATTGTAAGCTCTTCGGGGCAGCGTCCTCTCTTCCTGTGTAACTGTCTCTATCTGTCATTTGCAACCCCTATTTAATATACAAGTGCTGCGTAATGTTGGCCCTATTTCTTAATAATATGAATAATTATTAACACAACCTGCTAAAATTCAAAACCGAGCATCAGAATGAGGAAGAAAGATGATTTAAGTGACTTTGAACATGGCATGGTTGTTAGTGCCAGGGTCGTTGCTATTTCACTGTTGATCTGCCGGGATTTTCACACAAAACCAGAAAAAGAGAAAATATCCAGTAAGTGGCAGTACGAGAAAACGCTCTGGTAATGCCAGGGTTCAGAAGAGAATAACCAAATTAGTTTAAGCTGATAGATAGGCAACATTACCTGAAATAACCACCATTATATCTGAAATATATTAATTTGCAACCCCTATTTAATGTACAACGCTATTTATATCCCGTTTATTATTATTATTATTATTATTATTAATATTAATAATAATAATAATAATAATAATAATAATGACAGTTAATTGTGAACAAGTGATTTAGGAAGCATGAGACATGGTTTTAACACCTGGATTGGCCACCACCGAACTTTACCTCATTTAAATCATTGGGATGGACTGGAGAAGGCTTTCACAGTAGTCTGATTCTCTTACCATTAATACAAGATCTAGGGGAAAATAATGCAGCTCTGGATAGAAATAAATGTTGTAACATTGTTTCAACTTTTTATAATGATACCACAATGAATGCGTGCCGTAAACAAAGCCAAAGGTGGTCCAATGATATACTAGAGTGCGTGACTTTTTTGGCCAGAAAGTGTATACAAGTGCACAACTTCCATGAGGTCCAGTGACATCTTTTCTTCTTCTTTTTTTTTAATCTCTTCTTCATTTCAATGGCACCATCCTTCATACTGATATCCTATACTGTTCTGGTTTACAGTTCACTAACCACCCCACAGTAATGAGTTACGCATTGGAGAGTGATCCCGTCAATGACAGCTATCAGCCAGGGTTCTCCTTAGGCACAATTTACACTTTTAGATGTTCCCCATAACATAGCAAATCTTTACATTTTGAGTTTTGTACCACTTTAAAGCCATTTTATTTATGAGAAATTCTGAGTTATAAATTGTTGACTGAAAATACCCTGCTGGATGCCAAATCTTGTAAATAAATGTAATTAGATGTTCAGCATTAGAAATAAAAACAAAATTACATTTTATTATAAAATGAACACAGGCAGCAAGTAAACACACTTATAACCAATCATTTTGATTAATTCTAAAGTGCAAGATTATAGAAGACTCTTCATGTACTGCCGAACCTTTTATTGGGATTCCGAATTACCTGTAAATAACAGGATGCAGCTATTGAAAATAAAACATTCACTTTCGCTTTTATTAGCCAAAATAAAAACACAATGTACAAGACGGAGGAGTTCAAGATGTACTCCTGAAGTCTAATACGTAAAAAGGGCATTAAAGAGGACCTTCACCTAAATGGAAGTTTCACTTACATTGGTTAGGCCTCTTATGCTCCCCAAACATTTCTTTATTTTTAAGTGAATAATGTACCTGTAAAGGAGAAAGGATTCTGATGCTGTACATGATATTTTCGATACAGATACTTGAAAGTCAAAGGGGGTTTGCAGCTACCAAGCTTCCTTATTACACCTTTCTTTTGAGGTCTAATCTTGCTGCTGAAGGACAGACTCCTCAAATCCAGATTTCCACTATATTCACCAATGTTTTTTGTTTGGGGTTCCTCCTTTCTTATAAAACCAATATGTGTGTTTCCTATATTGCATCATATATACTTATTTTAATCCTCGTATATATGGATACGTTGAAGATTTTTGTTACAGTGCTGAATATTATTCATTAGGTTATAATCCTTTCTATTTGATATCTAGAGATTTATGTGTTTGATAAATGTATATATTTATATATATATATATATATATATATATACATATATATATATATATATATATTTATATATATATGTGTGTATTTTTATATAAATACTATTATACAATTGCTCCCAGAGATAATTTTTTTGTTCTGTTAAATCTTCACAGCTGCTGACTATTCTTCAGCGATACGCTGGGTTGACCCTACATGATATAAAAAAGTATGTAAACTCAAAAAACCTGTTTGGAGCATTTTCGGACCACTATCCCCCTTTTTTCCTCTGGATTGAGCGGTCATTCTTTCACTGCTGAAAGGTATGTATGGTATGTATTTATATGGACAATTCATGTTAATATTTTGTGATTTCAATTATATATATGATGTGAGATTTGTTTATATGAAATTATTATTCACATGCTCATTTGTATTGTGTTTTAGTGCATTCATGGGCCCTGATTTATGAAAGCTCTCCAAGGCAGGAGAGAATACACTTTCAGAAGTGAACTGTGTAATCCATAAAACATGGAATGGATTTTTAAAAATCATTTTCTATTTGCTAGCAAATGTTTTGAATCCTGGACCAGATCCATTCCAGGTTTGCTGGATCACCCAGTTCACTTCTGAAAGTGTATTCTCTCCAGCCTTGGAGAGCTTTCATAAATCAGGGTCAATGTATTGATGTTCTGTACATGTATAATCCCTGATGAAGTAGATCATCTCTGAGAAACGCGTTGGATTGTCAGAACTTGTCACAATGTCACAATAATCTAGATATTCGGTTTGTTAACAAACACATTCAGCATTTTAAAGTAGGGCCTTTTCAACACACTCACCAAACTGTTTTAAGTAGTGTGAGTTTGGACCCTCTTTATATTTATGTGGATAAGGGTTTCATTTTTATACATTCTGTGTTACAGTAAAAGTTTATTTTTTTGTAAAACTTACAGTGTATGTGAACTGCCTTAAAAGTCCCGCTAGTATATTTGTCCTGTATGCATGTTATTACCATCTTCCATGTAAGATCCCTGCAGGCAAAATCTCATGTGACAAGGTTATGGACTTTGTAAAGTGTTGTGTATTATGTTGGCGCTATATAGATACTGTGTAATAATATTAATAATAATAATGAGAAGACATTCCAGTCAATTCCAAGAACTTCTTCCAGCTAGATTTCGCCTGCTCTGGATTCCTCATTACCCAACCTGGAAGAGTGATGATGTCGTTCACAAGACACAAGACGAGTATGTATAATTGCGACATATCCCCTTTTTAATGTACAACATTATGTAATATGTTGGCGCCATAAAAATCCTGTTTATTCTTATAAATAATATTAATATTCTTTACAATACATTTTTCACCTAAGAAGTGGGTGATTTTGGGATGGGGTCCAGCCATCGAAATAGGTTTTATTTGGAGCACTGGATTTGCAAGATGTTTGGAACTCTTGGGGAAGCAAGAGATTCCTTTGATCCATCTCTTTAGTGGCAAAAAGTCATACTTCATGTGTGAATCTCTCTAGTACCTCCTACTCTGAGACTTTTCTCGGAAAGACTAAGATTCATTCTTCAAATGGACTGGATAGAAACATCATTAGAAAAAGAAAAATGCACAGGCCACTTCTTTGAAGTTCGGGGGTCTTTTAGATTTTTTCATGTGAAACAGAAACTTGTTTATTTGAACTTTCATCTTGGTATGTCAACAGTTCGTTCTAATTATCCATTGATAGCTACATGAAGTAATAAATACTTTCTAAAAAGTCATCATGGAGCACCCTTGATATCCTATACCAGCCGGTGCATTGTATGGGGTAATAGATCTATGTGGTCACTTGGACATATTTTAGAGTAAAGGCATCGACTACTAAGTAGATTTTTGCTGCCAGTGTCCAGATGGAGAGTTCTTGGTGTTCCACAACAGGAAGTGAGAGGAAATTGGCAGAATAGGTGACTCTTTAGATGATTTCCGCTCCCCATTACTGCTAAAATTGTAGATTTCCCATTACGGTCTCTCTTGGTGACAGTGGTACGAGAAGGTGAATCTCCCTGATACCAGAAGTTCTAATTCCTGCATACTGTGCAGAAAACCAAACAAAAAACTTTTGGCTTTGGATAAATTAAGGAAAGGTCCGTGTACCTGCTGGAGATATTTTTTTTATTTGTCCTGGTGGCCATTGTCACTGTGATGGGAAACCCAACATTTCGAAAGGTTATCAGAGCAATAGGTGTGGGAAAATCGTCTAATTGGGACATCTTTTCCATGGACAACCCCTGTGATGAGAATTCTATTGTTGCTTCTGGCAATTGAAAGCATGTTACCAACAACATAAAAAACCTGATCTGGGATTTAAACCTTCCCAAACTATTTTTGGCTGGACATACACTTAAATATTGGGTATTGGTGTTTAATAGGGACTAACCAAGTTTTATCAATCATACATAAACTGTAGATACTAGCCCATGCAGATTAGAAACCTGGAGAACCCTAGATGAGGGCTACAGGTACAGTGCTATGAGTGCTAAAGCTTTAAACCCAGAAATGCTCAAAGGTAAGTGCTGCTAGATTCATTTGTCACAGTATCTACCCCCAGGGGTCTTGGGGAAAAAAAGTTGTGCTTGGGCCCAGATAATGTGGTGTTGGTGGGAAATCAGTGGGCCTACAAGTTGCTGGCCTGTAGAAGTGCAAAGTTGTCTACCAAGCCACCCAAATCACCCCTTGGAAATATTAGAAGTGAGGCATATATATTGTAAAACAAACTTATGGCTACCATTGTGGCAGTGGGTTTGTTTCCCACCCTCCACTGCCTTGCCACAATAGATTTGCCAGTCATAGTAAAATGGTTTCATACACGGAACAAACCTAAATATTCAAAGCTGCAAAATCTAATAGCAAATGCATTGTAACTACTAGATTGCTGTATGTTATGAAAAGTTACATAGTTAGGTTGAAAAAAGACAAAAGTCCACCAACTTCAGCCTCTCGGGTCATTAGCATATCCCATAAAAAACCATATAGACATAACTGATACAGAGTAAGGCTAAAAAAAAACCCCTTACAAAAAAGACGAAATTAGATTTTATTTAGGCTTTTTAGAGCATAGCAGTAAATCTCTGCAGGAAACCTAAAGTCAGCAGTCTCTAGTACGCCAACCAATAGCTGCAGATAGGAAAAATGAACTATTCACATGCAATATTGTATCATATAATAAATTTATATTTTTTTGTTGCTTTCAACATTAAAAAACAAAACATATCAAAAGGTATAAATTCCTATTCACGGAAGCTGCCTTCGTGTAAGCATTGGTCCATGGTATAGTTCTGCAATGATTGGGAACTAACAATGGTTTATTTTGAAGCTTTTTGTGACCTGGTAAGATCTCAGCATGCTTCTATATAAATCTGAAACTTCTGGTTTAATCTGACATCTTACACAGAAAATGGATTTCAAGTGTTCATATTCAGAATTAAAATAGATCAATTTTCTGCGAGTGGAGGCTCATGAAAACTTCATCGCAATGCTTTTTCAGAAAGCCTTCTACAACCTCAAGAAGCGCTGATACTTCCCTTAATAGTTATGTGCAATTGGTAGTGTTATGGGTTTACATGATTGTATTATATTCTCTAGATCAGCCCAGCTGGTAAATGAAGAATCAATATAAAAGTATAAATTGTACTTTGTAAGAAAAATAATAATTTTTTACAAAAGGTATTGGTGAGTAAATGTCAAATGACAAGTTGATTAAAATCTATGTTTGGAAATTTGACTTGTGCTAACTTAGAGTTGTACATTTTGTGTTGTGGACAATATAATTAAAGCACATGCATAACATATATATATATATATTCATTTATGTAATTATTTAATGTGTTTAGGGGTGGTGAACACCCCGTTATCACCTGCTAACACGTTCCTCCAGTTTGAGGTCTACAGTAGGGCTAAGTGGGCATTTACAAAGGATGCCACCTTCTCAACAATTGACAGAATGGAGGGGTGTAGGGAACATATAGGTGCATACAGGGCCCCCACTTAGAGCAGCATTTTGTCCATGCCAGAGACTGAAACATAGCCACATTTTTATATTTTAAAGATAGTTTCGAGAATTCAGAACTTAATGTACCTGTCTTTTTTATTCTGGAGTTCAGCATAAATCTTACCAACCCAAAACTTCTATAATTTTATCTAAAACATAAAAGTAGTGTTTGTATAATGTTACCCTTTGAGGCAGTCGTATTAGCAGTATTTTATTTTATGCTTAAAAAGAAAAATAGGAAAGTCGGAGTGCTTGCTTACAGTGACCCCTTGAAAAATAAAACAAGGGATTGAATTGACCTCTGTGTTCAATAGCTTCCCCGGGGTTCCTAACTTTCTTTTCTTACTTTTTTATTAATCTTTAAAGAGCAAATCTATATTGTATATACAGCCAACAGTGAGCCAGAGAGTTCAGTGTTAGGATGCTAACATGTTCATCATGTGCTAACAAGGGGCATTCTGAGAGACTGATTTATGAAAGCTCTCCAAGGCTGGAAAGGATACACTTTCATCAGGGAAGCTGGGTGATCCAGCAAACATGGAATGGATCTGGTCCAGGATTTAAAACATTTGCTAGCTAATATCAAATAACTTAAAATACCCAGCTTCACTGATGGAAGTGTATCCTCTCCAGATATGGAGAGCTTTATTAAACCAGGTCTGGAGAGTTGAACTAATGATAGGTAAGTGTAACTTAAAGTTGCACTTAACAGCTAAACATGCTAAGAATAGTTTTACAATAAAAAGATTTTATGTTTCACTTGGAAGATGCATTGAGTAAATACAGCTGGATTTTTGTGTGTGTCTTCATATGTCAATATTTGAAAAGGATTCTTTTCCATACCCACTCTATCAAGAAGAATATTCAATATATGGATTTCACCTGCACAATTTAGCTTGAATGTTCATTTTAAATTGTGAATATTTTATATTGAAATCATCACAGGTTATTTTTTTTATTTTGACTCGAATGTTCAATGTCAATATAAAAGCAGAACCTTCACCAAAAAAAAAAAATCCAGTTAACTTTACAAGTGAAAAGCTTTTGATCCATCCACAAACCAACAAAACCACAAATCCATCCACAAACCAAGCCTGGTGAATCCCACGCTTCCTTTTTATTTCTGGTGATCACTGTTTTGTCCAATGCTGCCATCTTCTTTCTTCCAGGGCTCTTTTTCATGTCACTCAAACTTGCACTACTAAGGGGCAAGATGGGTTATTAAGTCTTTCTCCAAATGTAAAAAAAAAAGTCAATCACTGTGCATGCGTGAGATTAAGCACAATATTTATTTAAATTTTTTTACATTACAAGAAATCCCCTTAATTACCCAATTAGATATGTGACATGTGTTGTATGTATCCCAGAAGGCTGCAGGTTTCCCCTTCAGTTGAATACCGCCGCGGCAGTAAAGACAAAAGAGAAGGAGTCCTCCCAAAAAAAGTAGAAAAAAAATATTAAAAAAACTTTTTTTTTCTAATATATAAAATGGATAGCCACTCTCCTATATAATGTTACAAATGTGATGATAAGTCCGCTTTAACTAGAAGAAAAAGCATTTCATTTTCTTAAGAAGGCTTTTAAAGATCATGCTGGAAGTTTCAGCAAAGATTATGAATAACTCTCTGATTGCCTGTGGCCTCTTATGAAAAATCGTCATTTTCCTTTTAATTTAAAAAAAAAATCAAGCACCAGAGCCCCTGAGCATACACACGGCCTTCATGTAAAGGGTGAACAATCATTTCCACTATCCACGGAGAGTTCAGTGACTGATGTTTGCTCAGTTTAGCAAATTTCACTTTGGTGCTATATTTAGAGTCGTTCCTCAGCCCTGCGTGTTACCTGTTTACCTAAAGGGGCCCAAAATCTCATCTCCAAGTTTTCTGGTATTGGAAATATCATAAAATTATTTCATATGTAACACAATAACTTACAAACTAATCTAGTTTTCAGCTGTAAGACAAAACAAAGAAGACTATAAAAATAAAGGCAATGGCAGTGAGTGAGTATAAGGCAATCTATAGCAAACTAGAGGGGGAACAAGGTATTAAAGAGAAAAAATAGCAGACGGAGGGGGGAAAGGAAAAAGACAACACTTGTGATCAGGATCTTATAGTCGTATTTTCATTTTAGCTAACCCATGGTGCCCTGCGGATTCTTTGTCACATAATAAATGTTTCCCCTGCATACTGGTTATTGGTATTTGACACTCATAGAAACATTGAATGCTGTTTGGACTAATGCCCAGCTATGTTGGTAGTCTTCTATAACAGTCATACCTTGTTTTTGTTTTTTTGTTGTTGTTGTAGTTTGAAGTGACAGAATTATTCTAAATGGAAATGGAATGTATTTTGGGTAAATTTAAGTGTATAATAATACACAAGTGTATATATATATATATATGTAGCACGGTGGCCTTTGCCGTGCTAGGTCCCAGGTTAGAATCTCCTCCAGGACATTATCTGCATGGAGTTTGCAGGTTCTCCCCATGTATATGTGGGTTTCCTCCTGGTACTCCGGTATCCTCCCACATCCCAAAAAAAAAACATGCAGTTAGGTTAATTGGCTCCCCCCCCAAAAAAAACAAATGAGACTGTATTAATCACATATGACTATGGTAGGGACATTAGATTGTGAGCCCCTTTGAGGGACAGCTAGTGACATGACTATAGACTTTGTACAGTGCTGCGTAATATGATGGTGCTAAATAAATACTGTATAATAATATATAAATATATTTCACATGTAACTATATATATATAGATCATTCATGTTGACATTTTATTTTTATTTTTTTTTATATTTTTTGTTTTTACATAAAAATGTTTCAATAAACTATACATATGTCTCATCCAGTTACTGTTTTTATTCTAATGGCTTTCTCATATACAGTTACTTACAGTCAGCCTTATATAAGCAGACATAAAAAAAAAGAAAATTAATATTATGTTATATATTTATTATTCAGTATTTATATAGAGCTGACATATTCCACATATCACTAACTGTCCCTCAAAGAGACTCATAATCTAATGTTGTAATTAATAATGATTACAATAATAAATTATTTAAATAAATAATAATTACTCACAAAATGTTCTAACTATATATCTTTAGATTATAGATATATATAGATTTTTTACAAAAAAATGAGTTAATCAGATGAAAGGTAATCATAATTATTTTTCAATAAGACATTAGGCTTCCCTATGATGGTTTTACATTCTGAGCAATTTAATTACTTCAGTATGAGCTGACATTTAATTTGTACAAATACATGAGCTTAAAAGCCTCTCCAGGCCAACAAGCCATATGGTTAACAGTAAAGAAAGCCTGCCATGTTCAAAATCTATTGTATTGATGACTTCATGGTATAGAAAAAAACTACTCAAAGAAAGGGTTTTTCAAGGCTTCGTCACTGGGTAATTATTTCAGGCTGAGCAGATGGTTCTTGCTTTTCCAATTATAAATAAAATGCATTTTTAAGCTTGAAGTTTTTTTTTGTTCTGTATATGGTCACAATCTCATTCTCTGACTCATGAGTGTCCTCTGTGCCCTGTGTACAAACCTCCACCACTTACCCCCAATAATCTCTGACACTATGGGGCCCATTGGGCACACCTTAGGATTTGACATTCAGCTGTCTTTGAATGTCTCTCATTATTGATGGGAGCCAAAATTAACCAACTGGCCCATTCAGGGTTATGGAGGTTTTTGGTAGGATAGCACACAAAGCGTGTCACAGTAATTGTTCGGGGATAACTGCAGAAGTGATTTAGATTTACCTAATCACTAAATAAAACAAAATGACACAATCATAAATAATAATAGCATTCAACATCTAGCATTAACGCATTAACTTTTTTTTTCTATGCTTTTGCTAGTAGTAGGAAGTCCTGCTGTTGTGGTCGTAGGTCTGGACAGGGGCCAGATCATTAAAAGAATGCAGATTTGACTCAGATTGAAGTCTAAATGAGGGATTATCTTCACAAAGGACAACCAGCTCAACATATATTATTCATACTGGCCCTGGGGGCAAATGCCCCTCAGACTGGTACTTCCTGAATAATACACCATAAACATATGTACTGGTGTTTTTTTAGTAATCAAAGGTTTCTTTAAAAAAGAAATTCAGTGGGAACAGAGCATCTATAGCTCTAAGACCCTTTAGGATGTTTATCCAGGACAATTACTCGGGGAATTATTGATGCTGTAGGCAACCAGGGGGCATTTTCAGAAGTAGAGCCTTAACATAATCCTTCATAATTCTGAGCATTCTGAAAATGATTTTACATTGTGCTCTACATCCAGATGATTCCAACCCCAACAGAAGGGTTCCTCTGCTGCAACAGTAATGGGCCAGAAAAAAGGTAAATGGGTCAGGAGGTTCCAAGGAAGCTTCAACATCACTAAGCCGTGTCAGAGCTAGGCCTGATTATGATCCCAGAAGAACAGAAAGCTCCTTCATTTACTTGCAAGTACCTCTACATGCTTGAACTTATTTTTTTAAAGAGTTCCTTTAAAGCCCAAATGCACCCTTGCTGTAAATTTAATTTCAAGAAATTTAAAAAATTCAAGAAAACCAAGTTTCTTTGCAGTACTGTCCCATTCAGATTCACAACACTCTGGTCCTCTTTCATGTGACACCCAGCATCACCTACTTTCTGTGAGCCAAGGCCATCATGGACACACCCCCTAGGAGCCTTACTGTGCCAATCAGGGCTCAGTAGAACTAAACAAGTATGGATATAGGGAATTAAAAATAAGTGTGGGTGTGGGGCACACAAAACCTTAAGTAGGACTTTTGTAATGGCTTACCAGGCCTTATATGAGGAAGGGGCAATAGGTTTTTGTTAGGCTTATAATGCACTTTATGCCAGAAAGCAGTATTTCTCAACCAGGAGGAAGGGTTCCATGAGAAATGAGTAGTTTGTGGCTCCCAGGACAGTTTTAGGTGACACCAATTTTAGCTGTAAGGCCAGTATTCTTTCCAATGGCCATCCATGTAAGAGATATTCTTCCCACTGACCACCACTTCAAGATACTGAGTTGTGAATTTATTAATCATAGCAGGGGTTCCCTGAAGACCTGATTTTTATTTCAATGGTTCCCCCATGTTAAAAAGACCAAGAAACACTGCCACAGAGTAACACCATTCACACATACTGCATCTATGAATGAGAAGAGCAGTGACCCTAGGCCAGTACGTATGTTATTACTACGGCACACCCCCTCCTCATCTCCATACCATAGGGGGAGGGATTCTGTAGACCTCATAAAGAACATTGCTAACTGATACCAGCAATCACAGTCAGAGAGCTCAGAAAGTTTTAGGCTCAGGATTTCTGGCAGAATCAGTTTTCAGTAATGTATTTAACAGACCAAAAGGGATAAGTAGGAAAAGTTTTAAAGAAATGACAACACAGAATGTTGATCCAGGGAAATCCAATTGCCTCATGGGATCAGGAAGGCATGTTTCCCCTGTTGGAGCAAATTTAGCCATGCTTTTTAAGGGTTTTTTTTTTTGCCTTCCTCTGGATCGACTATGTATACAAGTAGTCCCCGGGTTACATACAAGATAGAGACTGTAGGTTTGTTCGTAAGTTGAATTTGTATGTACCGTATTTTTCGCCGTATAAGACGCTCCGGAATATAAGACGCACCCAATTTTAAAGGAGGAAAATCTAGAAAAAAAGATTCTGAAAAATTATTCCCCTTCTGATCACTCATGTGCCATTCAAATTCCCTTTCTGATCACTCTGTGTCATTCAAACTCCCCTTCTGATCACTCTGTCATTCAAATTCCCCTTCTGATCACTCTGTGCTTTTTTTCTATTGTACGGCAGTTAGGACAGGGAACAGCAGGTGGCGCTGTGCCGGCTTCTTTCGCTTTGCTTTACAGACAGGAGAAAATACGATGCTGGCAGAGGAGAGAAGAGAGACACGCTGCAGCCAGAAACACACGCAGGATCGGGTATCGGGTGAGTATAATATTTTAATTATTTTTTTTAACAAATTTGTCGTATAGGACGCACTAACTTTTCCCCCTAAGTTTTGGGGAAGAAAAAGTGCGTCTTATACGGCAAAAAATACGGTAAGTCGGAACAGGTACAATATTTTAATAAATGCAATTAGGACAAATGTTTGTCTCATCATATTATTAGGCAGCATGTTGTCAGATACTGTATAAAATTCTCACTGTGAGTTAATCGCAGATAAACTAAAAAAACAAAGCAAAAAAAAAAAAATTATGGGACCTATTCATTCATTAATTCTGGAGCAAGCTGTGCTTTGATATGCAAAAAGAAATAACTGCAGAGTTTGTCTTGGTCATTAAAGAGTTACAAGAGGCTACAGAACAGCAAAAGTCATGCGAACCAACGTTCGTATCTAGGAGTCGTCCATATGTCGGATGTCCTTAACTCTGGGACTACCTGTATCTGGTTTTATCTGGGATATCCTGCTGGTTCATGTTATGGTCTGCATACATTTAAAGCTGGTTTCTTATAGTGGTTTTAAATGACAGATGTGCTTGACGTAGGTTGGTATCTTTATTGGGTATGCAGTGCCCCACGATTGGCCTTAGTCTCTCTCACCATGGACTGCACAGGCAGCATGCCCACCTAACCCCAGCAACATGTTCTTCACTGTTTATTCTCAGTAAACAGAATCCCATTTCAGTGTAGTACAAAATAATTAGTTGAATTGGTGACACTTCTTCCAAACAAGCCGATTCTGCCAGGGAAGCATGTATCTAATCCCAGCGGGATGGAAGACAAGTCCTTTGTAAATACTGTAATATGTTCTTTCCAGCCAGTAATGCCAGTAATAAATGCACAGACTAACAGCACTGAGATGTTCTGACAAAATAAGCTGCGACTCTGTAAAACTGATAACCTACCAGTCTATTTTTATGTTTTTTTCCTGTTGTGTGATATGAATATTATTAGCGGCTGAGTGTTACATGTTCATAAACATCCCAGGCAATAAAGCGGCTTTTATTCATAAATGGCAAAACAAAAATCAATAATCCTGAGTAGGTGACCTTAATCTATCACCTTCATTATTTTTGCTGCTTGCGTAGAAATAAAGTTGGATGGGGAGCGTTTATTGAGCTGAGTTTTAATATTTATATTCTTGGCACAGAAACAATTAAAGGTCATTGAATGATATGGGGGCCCACCGTCTGGTTGAGCCCTGCGGTTTTCCCTCCAGCAAGCTCCCTGTAGTTTTTGCAGCGAATGATGCACTTATTTTAGTTTTATTGCATTTAGAAAGGGCGTTGTTGGGATCTGTGCACTAATTAAATGTTACATCGCAGGCCATTAGGTACAAAATTAACTTTAGAATATTTCCCAGTTGTAATCTAATAGCTCTGCGTGTTTTTTTTTTTTTAGTTGTGTTTAATTACCTTTTACTTCTATAGTACCATGATGCCGGTCACGTAAAACTTGGGAAACGTTTGCTTTAAAGTAAAAAAAAGAAGACATAAGGGTTGCCTGCTGAAATTTTATTTCTTGCACGTGATTGGATTGTTAAAGTCAGCAGAGTATGATCGCATTTTCTAAGGTAAGTAAAATTTATTTTACCAGGACATATCCAACCCTATGTATCACATACAGGTAGTCCCCGAGTTACATATGGGATAGGGACTGTAGGGTTGTTCTTAAGTTGAATTTGTATGTATGTTGACTTTATTAAAATTTATTATTTTATTAAATGCAATTAGGACAGATGCTTGTTTCAACATACTAATATGCAAAAAGGTGTCAGTTACTGTATAAAATCCTCACTGTAAGTTATACACAAACAAAGCAAAAAAAAAACTTCTGGAGCAAATTGTGCTTTGATATGCAAGAAAAAACAGCTGACCCTCCTACCTAGGGACGGGTGGCACATTTATGCATCGAGTCATGGCAAAAATTGTGCAATGTGGACTTTCTGCAGAAACACACGACAACACTGTTGCACATTTTGCAATGCGCTCCATATTGAATGGCAACATGCATCATAGGATGTGGATCATAGCATATGGTATATAAAATATTGTTTATGGAAATGAAAAACACTCAAAGTGTCATTTACCAGTTTGGGTCTTTACCTGAAATCAACAAAAAAAAATTACCCAAATTTGATGATCCATTCTTGGGACTATATTCAGACTGGCAGAGGGGTGTGGTGTGGTTAATTCTTCCCTTTGTCAGTGAACTGTTGAGGGAAGATATTACATGTAGCTTTCTCCTATTGTAGGCCATTAAAAAACAAATTGGATGATAGTAAGTGATCAGGTACTACTCATTGTCAAATGTGCAAATGCTGGTTCTTTAAGAACCAATGTTGGTATGAAAGTGACCTTAGACTTTCAAGGTGCCAGCCGCCAGGAGATGAGTGGATTAGCTTGATCCCACTGCAGGTCTGAACCTACTCCTATTCTTCTTACCCCCTTTTGTTACAACATGAGAGCTTGCATTGGCTATCCAGTGGCAACTTCTAAATGGAATCCTCAGCTTGTACAGGTGGAGAGTGGAGACTTGCCAACGCCTTTTTATGTGAAAACATAAACAATAAAAAATTCCAGAGGTTCTACATCTAACACCACTTGGTCCAAACCTAAAGCCCATTTCATGGCAAGAATGTTGTCCTGCCACCCCATCTAATCCACCAACCTCCAACCAATCCAATAATGTGTTTACGTTTTCCTTACCTAAAGTAAGTTATGTTTACCTTATTCTGCCGTCTACGTCCCTTCCATGTGCAGGGGACCACTGCTCTAGCTTTTAAGATCTGGGGTCTGGCCTTGTTTCTGTGCCGGCTCCTCTTCTCCATTATAAATAGACTGATCTGCTGGACAGTCGATGGGAAGTGTCCACTAAAGGGGCCTGATTTATTAAAGCACTCCAAGACGGGAGAGGATACATTTCATCAGTGAAGCTGGAACAGATCTGGTCCAGGATTGAAAACATTTGGTAACAAATAGCTAATGCCTTTTAGGAAATTCATCCCAGGTATGCTGGATCACCCAGATTCACTGATGAAAGTGTACCCTCTCTAGACTAAATCTGGTCCAATAATTGAAGTGACATGGTTTTAGATTTACATATTTAATGCCAGTGGTAGGTTAGAGGAATATAGCAGGAACAAGTAGAAGGGGGATTAGGATCATCATCCCAGAGTCCACCTTTTTGCATAGATCCCCATTGTCCCTTTTTAGGTCACAGTTGTACTGAAGTTTGGTTGTGCCAAGTTTTGTGTTGTTTACATCTAGTCCTTAAAGTACAGACAGTGTCTAATGTTTAGAAGTAGATTCAGGTTGTGTTGGGAGGTGAATTGTTTCAATCAGTGTATTGAAATTAAGAAATAAGTGTTAAATATATATGAAACAGTCTATTACATTTTCTCTATATGTTCTATGTATTCCATGAGCAAAAAGAAGATATATTAGGATATCACTTTATGGCCTTACATTAAGTGTATTCAAGTCAAACGTTATTCATTACTTTTCATCAAAGTAAATCTAATGCACATAATAGGTGCAAAGCAAGATGTTTTTGTAAAATTATTGCTTTGATATTTGATTATAAGGTTATTGCTTTGATGTGATTGTTCATTGATTTTTAGGAGCAATAATGCCCATGCAGGGGTCATAAAAGATGAGAATCATTAAAATATAAAGCAGCAAAAAGCCAAATTGCAAACAGTAACTTACAGAATTTCAGCATGTTAAGGGAAATGGTTCTTCCACTCATGTCATGAGATAAATAGAAAGAAAAGAAGAATAGAGGGGGATAGATACGGTATATAGTCATGGTGAGGGGGGATAACTCCCTCGGTATTAAAAGCAAAATATGAAGTCTCCTCAAATAAAGGCGGTTAGGACCAGACAGGCTCAATGTGGGATATTCATAATGCATTCATTCTTACTAAATATTGGAAAATTTGGAGTGAGAATGATTAAGAATTTGGCCACTTTTTTAGGCTTATTTCCTGTGCGACCAGTCTCCTCCTATGATTGCAGGTGCTTCTCCAAAGTCTCATTTTACTTCCATATGTTCAGATGTAGATTGATTTGTATGACAGCTGAAGACTTCTATGGGTGGCATGGTGGCTCAGTGGTTAGCGCTCTGGCCTTTGCAATGCTAGGTCCCAGGTTCGAATCTCGGGTAGGACACTATGTGCATGGAGTTTCCATGTTGTATGTTTGCATGAGTTTCTACCAGGTACTCCAGTTTCCTCCCAAAAACATGCAGTTAGGTTATTTTACCCTAAGATAATATTTAATACATATGGCTATGGTAGGGACTTGTTTGATTGTGAGCCCCTTTAAAGGATAGCTAGTGATATGACTATGGACTGTGCAATAAGTCAGCGCTATAAAATATTATTCATTTCAACAATGGCCAAGTTTTCTTGATGAAACCCCATGGTAGCCACCACAGGTTGACCACAGAGGAACGTGTTGGCATGGGAGGAAAGGCATTGCCATGTGTTTGCAGTACTGCACAAGACTAGAAGCTCAGTGGGTGTTAGCGCACATTCAAAGTACATGGGACATCAGAGATTACATGTGCAGCTCCATGCATGCACATGGGCAATGAAACCAAGCATGTGCATGCACGGTAAAATGTGTAGTGACAACATCACAAATGCTAATAGGATGTGCATTCCAGTGCCAAATAATTGGTACAGTTTAAACTACAGATATAAGTTTGCACTTCTAAACTGAAAATTTGAGAAAATGAGAGTGGGACATCTGTGAAAAATAAAATAACAAAATTAAAACAAAGCAAAAAACAAACAAGAATTCTGCATGATATTTAATGAATTTAAGAAGGATTTTTTAGAGCATTTAATAGAACTTTAATCACTGTATTGGTAGCATTCAGTCTTTGAAAACCATTTTTATTTCATGTCTTTTATTTATGTTTTTCTCCACATTTCCAGGCCAAGCTCTGCAGGAAAGTTCTAGTGACATGGTTTGGACAAACTTTAACATTGCCAACTCTGCATGGAAAAAACAGTAGTTAGGAATACTCAAATCCCATGTACTATTACGCAAGACAAATTCCACAAGGCTGGGTAAGAGATATTCCGGTCTATAGAACATTGAAAAGGATTATTTATTTTATAGCTAATATCTTTGGTTCCCCCAGGACTTCTGTGCAAAAAGAATGGCACCTGGGGAGGAACGGACAGAGGACCAGGAGCCCACAGATAACATAGTACTGGAGAACCCAGCAAAGACAAGTCCGGAATACAGAGCCAGAGGTCATACACAGGTAATCTGTCCAGCAAACAAGGCATTCAGGGGTAAGATAAAGCAGAAACAGGCACCGGGCAGCATGGTCAGGAAACAAGAAGAATCAACAACAGTAAATTCAACGAATAAACACACCAACAGCAAGTCAGCAAGCTTAATGCCACTGGTAATTGGGAGCTGAGAGGCTATAAAGTCCTGGAAACCAAAGGCAGTGCAGAATTGGGATCAGGAACTAGTCTGCTCATTAGCTGCAGCAAAGCTCTAAATCCCATTCAGCTGCTTACAGTCTGAGGGCAGGGGATGCCAAGAGACCGGGAAACCGGGGATGCCACAGACTGAAGAGCAGATGACTGACAGCTAATTGCTTGATCTTGCCTTTGAAGGGAATAAACAGGGCTCACTTACCTGCAATGGCTTACTGCACAGGATCCCGGGCCACATAATTGTCTCCTAACATCTTCAGTGTGAAATCATCTAAGACACTGCTTCCTCTGAATACTAGTCTCATCATATTTAATGATGTCATTACTGTGCCACTCAATGTTATCCCTTCTGGTGAGGGGGATCTGTACATAAGGACAAATCTGTGCTTTAATTATTTATGTATACATTTAGCCAAGCCATGTTACTGCCTTTGCTTCTTAATTATTCCTCAACTAGTAACCAGATTACCAGCTATTAGGTGTTGGGGGCCATCTCCTACCAACACGCTGAAACAGTGCAGGACAAGACTTGATAAGTCCCTAAAAGTGAAATATTGGCGAGCAGTCTTTTTTCTTCCATTTAGGTTCCATATAATGTAAACATGTTCCCAAAACTTGCATGCAAGTCCTAGCACATCAATTTAAAGTGCAATTCTGTACTTAGTGGAAATTCTTCTGGGTCCTGATTTCTTCCACCTTATGGCATCAGATGCCAAGTACTGTTCACATGAATATTTTAGCATAAAAAAAGGATTTAAAGCAGACTGACTCTTGGAATGGAAGGTCCATTTATGCTGTCCGGGACCTCCACCCCTCCCCAAATCACCTAACATATGTAGGTGAACAATCTATAATAGGATAAAGTTACAATCATACTTACTTTGTTTGGCCTCATCTTCCACTCACATGATATCACTAATGCTAAATGCTAAATCTTGCCAGAAGGTGCAACTATAGTGATGTTATACCCAGCTTTGCAGAAGACAGAGGTAATGGAAGTATCATCTGAATTTTTTTCTATTACAGATACATTTTTAACCACAATTTAGTAGATGATAAAAGAAGGAGAGAGAACCTGGCCAGTATAAGTGAGCCTAGAGTAGACTTCCCCCAAGTTAAGTGCAATGTTAGTGCAGATGATCTAGTTAAGGTAAAGACAGGTAAAACTGCATCCATTCCTAACAACTTTTTGAAGGAAGCCTAAAGCTGCGTACACACTTCCAATTTTTATCGTTGGTAAACGAACGACGAACGATCCTGCACGATATCTGCGAACGATTGTATGGCACCGATCCTGTACATACAGATAACGACACGATCGTTCAAAGATATTGTACACACAATAGATACGATCGTTTGAACGATACAGGAAGTGACGTGCACCACAGGAAGTGAGCGAACGTTCGTTCACCGCGCATGCTCAGACCATGGACAATCACTGAACGACCGTACACACGATAGATGGTCAACGATCGTCGTCCAATCCGATCCGCCGGTCGGTCGTTCATTTCCAACGACTATCCTCGTTCGTCGGGGTCGTTGGTTACTTTTTTTACGAACGATTTTTGGCCAATCGGTCGTTCGTCGTTCATTTCCAACGATAAAAATTGGAAGTGTGTACGCAGCTTAAGTCAGGGTAGCCTCTTTCACATTCCTACGTCATGGTCACCATAGGGCAGGGGTGTCAAACTCAAATACACTGATTAAAAACTTAGACAAAGTCACGAGCCAACCTTGAAATTTATAAAAAAATTGAGGAAGTTTTCCTCCTTATTAGATATAAACCCTTTTCATATGGAAACAAGGAGGTTTTGCTTCACATTCTATCTGGAACAAGCCTATAATAGAGAAAGAGGCATAGGATTTTTTTAAAATCTTATTTGTAACCTTCACTGGTAACCTTTTTGCACAGGCTAACAATAATAATACCAATATTCTTCTATGAAAATCCAACCATTCAAGTCCATGTCTTGGAGTAGCAAGGAAAAATACAGCTGAGGGAGAGTGCTGGAAATGCCAGATGCGGCCAACGCGGAGCTAAATCTTATGAGTGGCCCGCCGCTGAAACTCCCTCTTCATTGAAATAGCACTGCTACTAAAATTCCTGGCACTACTTGCGTCTATAAAACAGTCCAATGCGGGGCCACACATAGAGAGCCCGCTGGTCTATAGACGTAAGTGATGCCGGGAATTGTAGCAGCAGCGCTATTTCAGGCCAGCTGCAGTTCATATTTAGGATTTGTTTGGGGGCCAAAAAAAAAAGACAATGGGGGCCAGATTTGGCCCACGGGCTAGAGTTTGACACCCCTGCCATAGGGTATCAGATATGTCTCATACTGTTGCAGATCTGTGCTTAGAAAAATACAGAAATCTACATAATGAATTAAAAGTTTTACTTCTGAAGGGTTAGCTTTAAAGTGTCTGTAGGTAGACAATCATCAATCGTTCCCATTGACAAAATGTCATAGATTTGGGTTTAATGACACTATAATACAAAAATTTTTGCAATCATGAATATCTTTACATGGCAGTTTTGTAACATGTGGGGGTAATCACAGCCATCTTTATACCCCAGGAACATTTGTGTACGTCTATACAAACCAGACTCATATCTATTTTTCTCCAACACAGCACAAGCCACTTTATTATGTTCTCATTCCTAACCAAGTCCAAATGCTAACACGTTTTTATGAAACAGTACACATGGTTTTATTTTTTTGAAGGAAAAAAGTAAAAAAGAAAAAGATGGTCTTTTAATGTTCCTCAGTTCATGTGTAAATGTGATATGAATATAAAAAATAATCATACGGATGTTTGTTATTGGAAATGTCTCAGGATGAAAACCTGGCGGTTAGGAAAAGGATTAGAATTTGTGTTGGTTATTTTTTTTTATTGGACCTGATTTAATAAAGCTCTCCAAGGCTGGAGAGGATACACTTTCATCAGAGAGCCTGGGTGACCCTGCAAATCTGGAATGGATTTCCTACAAGTCATTTACTATTTGTTAACAAATGGACTACTGTAACCTCCTCCTCTCTGGTATTCCACTAACCCGACTCTCTCCTCTACAATCTATTATGAATTCTGCAGCCAGACTCATCCATCCTTCCCTCCGCTCCTCTTCTGCTTCATCTCATTGCAGTTCTCTCCATTGTCTTCCATTTAACCTTAGAATCAAATTCAAGCTCCTGTGCTTTGCCTTCAAATCCCTCCACAGTTCTTGTCCCACTTACATTTCTGACCTGATAAAAGAATACTCCCCTAGCCGCTTTCTCCGCTCCTCCAATGATCTACTAATGACGTCCTCACTCATAACCTCATCACACGCACGGATACAAGACTTCTCTAGAGCTGCCCCAACTCTCTGGAATGGTCTTCCTTGGCTTGCTCCTACTTTCTGCTCATGTAAAAGAGCACTCAAAACCCATTTTTCAAACTTGCCTACCCGGCTTCTTCTGTCCTTTGAAACCCACCACTACATATCTCCCATCCTATTGTATGTAAATTCCCCCACCTACTAGATTGTAAGCTCTTCCGGGCAGGTCCTCTCCTCCTCCTGTGTCGCTCTCTGTATCTGTCTGTTATATTCAATCCCTATTTATTGTACAGTGCTGCGTAATATGTTGGAGCTATATAAATCCTGTTTATTATTAATAAAATAATAATAATAAAATGTTTTCAATTCTGGACCAGATCTTTTTGAGGTATGTTGGATCACTGATGAAAGTGTATCTTATCCAGTCTTGAAGAACTTTAATAAATCAGACCCAATAAATGACTGTGCACTATCTAGATCGCTGTTTCTCAACAAGGAGTTCTCCAGAGTTTCCCAAAGGGTTCCTCGAGCAATGAGAAATTTGCGCCTCTCGGGTCAATTTAAGTGACACCAATGATCTTGGATATCTGTAAGGGTGACATTGTTCCCAATGGCCAGCAGTGTAAGAGGAATTCTTCCTACTGACCACCACACTAATATACTGTGAGCTGTGGTTATAGTACTTATAAAAGGGGATCCTTGAAGACCTCAAGGTTATGTCAGGGGTTCCCCATGTTATAAAGCTAGAGAAAGGCTGATCTAGAATGTCAAAATGTTTTTCAATATGGGGTCAGCTTCTTAGGATCAATGGCCAAATAAATAGTATTGACCATTCTTTATTCCATAGTAAATATAGCAGATATGTTGCTGTTTTAAACTCGTGTCTTAACATATTCTTGTGGGCGATAACATAAATGAAAATGGTTTAAACATAATTATTTAAAACCCTTTAAAATGACAAAGACATTTTGCAGCCTATCCAAGCTGCTTCATCAGTTCTACCATTGTGAGAATTAGCCCCACCACTTATATCCACACCTTGATCCAGTTATAATGGAATTTGACCATTAAGACATTAATTCTTGGTGTCAGGAAGTTTGCATAGGTAGTAAAACATCCAATGACATGGCTGAACATGTGAAATGTTGTGAAAATACTATGGTAGAGATTTTAAAATGACGTTATAGGTGGAAGACCGATGGTGTAAAATGCCCCCACCCCATTGGGTGGTTGGTTGGGTGGTTGGAGGTGGTTGCTCTGATTTGAGGTAGATGCCTTCTTTTTTGCCTTTTGCAAACCAGTTCTTCTCTCTATCCCCAGAGATGCATTAACACTATCTGCATTCAACGCCATTTAAAATGCTCTATTTCGGCACACTTTTAGCCAAATAGTTGAACACTTGCTGATAAAAAAAATTGGGATTAGCTTTGAGTTCAGAGAAAAGAAATAACTCAAGATTGCAAATGAAAAAGTAAAAATCCCAAATCTGAAGCTCGGCAGAACATCTAATGACATTTGACTCACTATGAAATGCCAATAATATCAATATTGAGCTTTGTGGCTTTATGTGACATCTCAGAGCTTTATAAACCTGAGTACTTATAAAGAAAAGAAAAATGCTGAAAAGTGCTCAGAGCTGAATCACAACAGCACTTATTAAGTAGCAGTGCTAGAAATATATGAGCAATATATAATACAGCTGTAAAATCTAGTGCTTTCTTTCTCAGCTTTTATTGTCGTAAGTGGTTCAATATTGTATTTGTATAGATTTTCTTTATGGAAAATATTGCAGCCACTCCAGGGACTTTATAAAGCCCTAGATATGTCAGGTAAGTTTGTATAACAGATTAAAACAACATATACTCACTGGCCAGTTTATTAGGTACACCTGTTCTAATCTGCCAATCAAAAGGCAGAAAATAAATGCATTGACACATGTAGACATCTCCAAAATATGACCCTACCTTTACCCAGAGACCACCAAACTCCTTGTCAACTCTCGTCTACTGTAACCTCCTCCTCTCCGGTCCACTAACCTGACTCTCTCCTCTACAATCTATAATAATTGCTGCAGCCAGACTCATCCATCCTTCCCACCACTTTTTTTCTCCTGCCTCTCTTTGTATTTTTTCTTCATTGGCTTCCATTCCACCAGAGAATCAAATTCAAGCTCCTGTGCTTTGCCTTCAAATCTCTCCACAGTTCTTGTTCCCCTTTACCTTTCTGACCTGATAGACCTGAAAGATACCCCCCAGACACTCTCTTTGCTCCTCCAATGACCTACTAATGACTTCCTCACTCATAACCTCCTCACATGCACAGCTCCAAGACTTTTCTAGAGCTGCCCCGACTCTCTGGAATGGTCTTCCTTGTCCTTTTCAGCTTGCTCCTACTTTCTGCTCATTTAAAAGAGCCCTTAAAACTCACCTTTTCAAACTTGCCTACCCGGCTTCTTCTGTCTCCTAAAATCTGTAAAAATAATAAATTAAATGAATTAAAAAAATTTTTTTTTTCATTTTTTAAAAAAAAATAATTAATATACTCATACTAATATACTGTAAAATAAATGTTCATGAAAGACAATGTACTGCTTTTACACATAAATCCAAGTATTACATTCAATACAGTTATTTTGTATTGAATGCAATACAAATGGATTTGAATTTCCCACCCCATCCCAAAATGGGACGTCCCCACGCACCAACGTCACCGGGAACTCCCCGATGACGCTTTGAATGTAGAGGAAGCTGGCCGGAGGAAAAAAAAAAGATGCAAAGGACGACGCGGGATGTCGGCGGATCGGGTAAGACTCGATTTACTATTACTTCCCATAGGTTTACCTACCCCGAGTCACAATCGGGGTTACCACTCAGGGTGTTAATAACCATAGCCTACCTTAGATTTGTTGTCTGATCCATCCCTTTATGACCGCAGTGTAGCCTAATTCCAGAAGGATAGTACACCATCTCATAAAACTCAGATCATCCTGGACATCTTGGTTTCTTGAACATGGCCTCCACAGCCACCAGATCTCAGTCCAATAGAGCACCTTTGGGATGTGGAAAACAGGAGAATCACATTGTGGATGTGGAGCTAACAAATCTGCAGCAAATGCTTGATACTATCGTGTCAATGTAGACCAAAATCCCTGAGGTTGTTTCCAGCACCTTGTTGTATCCATGCTTAAAAATTTATCTCAATAATTTTAACAATCACTAAAGAAGTAAAGTAGAAATATTGTGGTATACCACCCTTGTGGGATCATCTTTTCTGGGGTAAAAGGTACTCTTAGACTGCAGGAGAGGTGGATGAAGCACACTGGAGATAGTAGATAAGGTTGAAACTGACCCGCAGTCAGTTTTATTAAAAGATTGCTTAAGATAAAAGAAAACAAAAAAATAAATACAACCTAGACCAAGTCAGACACTAACTAACAGCAGGCAGATTCCTCTCTACCAGTTGGTGGCTAACCCAGCCAACTCAACACAAACCTTCCAGCAACCTTTACTCACATGTGGTACAACAATGGCTCTCACAGCTAGCTGCCCTGAGAGCTTCCTTCCTCTCCGTCCCTCTTTACCTGCTGCTCACAGCTGTGCAGTAAATAATGGCCATACAAAACCAAACTCTGGCCTGGATCAGAACACTTCTGAGTGACATGCAAAACCCAGGTCTAGAATCCCAGCAGATCCATTGCTGGTTAATCCCTCCCATAGGAGGAAATGAGGAGAAATAAATCTTCCCTCCAAGATGACCAGTTTTGCCATGTCACAATATATATATATATAAACTTTTTTTTGCATAGCAATTACCTTCACTGTGCACATGAGCTTCAGAACTGGACCACAGAGCAATTCAAGATGACCAGGTCCAAAAACTCAGGTTTTCCTTTAGATGTTGACCGTGTCTACATAACTTATTTGGGCAACAGATAGCAGCATGATAAAAGAAGGAAGACCAATAAAGAATCTGCTACTTTGCAGTGCTGGGTCCCAGTTTCAGATCTCAGCCAGGACGCTATCTGCATGGAGTTTGTAGGATCTCCCCGTGTTTGCGTGGGTTTCTTCCAGTTACTCCAGTTTCCTCCCAAATTCCAAAATCATGCAGTTAGGTTTATTGGCTTCTCCCCAAAATTGACCCTAGACTGTATTAACCCCGCTAGCGGTTATCCCGAGTTTGAATCGGGGTGGATTTTTCATGCAAAAAGCGGTAATCCCGAGTCCCGAGTATATATATATATATATATATATATATATATATATATATATATATATACACAGGGTATACTTTATATTTAAAATATATATTGTTCACACTGCATCACAGCATGAACATGTATGGCACAGAACAATTCTGTACATTTTTGTCCATTACCTTACTCCGATGATGTCTTAAACTAAATGGAATCCGCCAAAGTTGCATAGTCTGGACAGTAGTTTCCGGTAGCCAGCCTCAAACAGACTTCCAAATGGTCATCAGTTATGGTGGAATGGTATTTGGACTTAACTCCTGTGCGTGGTAGAGTTTTTTTTTGAAAGGCAGGGCTCCGAGATCTACTCGCGTGGCCTTTGCGATCTATGGGTAGATCGCGATCCATGTGTTGGGCACCCTGCTCTAGGCTGTTTTCTCTAGAATCAAAACCAGACTTATAAATGTTTGATGAACATCAATAGAAATCAAAGAATCGAGTTCTGTCGTAGCTTCTGGTTGATTGCAAGTCAGGTTGATGTTGCAACATTTTATATATGATGTTTCAATATTTTATAGTGGGTTGTAATGAACCCCTCACTAGTATACCAATTCATTCAGACATTACATGCATTATCTCAAACATAGTTCATTGGTGGTAACCACACCACAACCTCATCCTATATATCTGCAACATTTACCTAACGTTCAGTTCTTGTGCTGATATGAACCCAGCCATATGGTTACCAAACTAACCATGTTTTACATCTAAGATAAATACCATGTTATTTTTTTTATTCAGGTACAATAGGTGATCCTACATACAAACCGCACACAGCATCTGGTAACAATTTAGATAACAAGTACATAATTGTCCCCGTTTACATGGAATTTTTACCATTAGCCTAAATGAGATAAAAGCATTGTGCTGTAAGTGTTCTACTTTTCCTTTTTGTCTGCAATTTCCTCCCACAACTAAAACATTTTTTTTTTCTTATATTGACCCATCCAAGATTTTTCCAATTTCCGAGCTACGCTGCATAGCATTTGTTTTATTTTTTTTTTTTTTACTGCCAATCAGCCTGAAGTATTCCGACGGAGCGTCATTTGCTTCTCTAACTGATGTCCTTAAACTCTGAGTGAGAGCATCTGAGTTAATTATTACAGATGTATCCTCGGATATACCACCGTCAATGTAATGTTGCTATTATAGAATCATCTGCTGCTTTTGCAAGGAAGTAAAAAAAAAAAAAATGGTCTTTTAATGTTCCTCAGTTCATGTGTAAATGTGATATGAATATAAAAAATAATTTTATGAATGTTTGTTATTGGAAATGTCTCAGGATGAAAATCTTTTTTCTAGTTTTGGAGGGAGTAGAAAAAGGATTAGAATTTGTGTTGGTTATTTTTTTATTGGCCCTGATTTATTAAAGCTCTCCAAGGCTGGAGAGGATACACTTTCATCAGTGAAGCTGGGTGATCAGGCTATTCTGGAATGGAAATTCTTTAAATGTCATTTGCTCTTTGTTAGCAAATGATTTCAATCCTGGGCCAGATCCATTTTAGGCTTGCTGGATCACTCAGCTTTACTGACGAAAGTGTATCCTCTACAGTCTTGGACAGCTTTAAAAAAATCAGACCCATTGTATCTATTGTTTGCTTTTAGATTGTAAGCTCTTCTGGGGAGGGTTCTCAGATCCTTCTGTGACATTGCTTGTATCAGTCTGTCATGTGCAAACCCTATACAGAGCTGAGTAACATGTTGGTGCTATATAAATAATCTTTATTATCAATAATAATAAATAATGTAATAATAATAATGTCAAACTTACCTCTTCACTAACGTGCAGGCGCCTCTCTCATGTGCATGTGGACAGTTCTGAGCCCATGTGCGCCTGCTCTTCCAGATTTATTCAGTATCATGCCTCCCACCAGCCAATCAGAAAATCGCCTCTTAATCATCCCTGGCTATTTAGCTAGATCAAACACTCCATTGTCTCCATTACTGCCGAGCCCCCTAGCTCTGCTGAGCATTTCCTCTTCACCTTTTGTTTAATTCAGCTCTTCCTCTTTTCATCTCCTGTGTTAACTCCTTATTGCCCAGTCTGTTGTTTCCCAGCCTATATTCCCTTGTGCTGTTCCAGTGTTCTTGTCTGTCTGTGGTTGTTCCTGTGTCACCTGTGCCTCCTGTTGCTTCCAGTGTTTCCAGTGTCTGCAGTGGCCCCTTTGTCACCAGTGTCTGTTTCATGGGTTTCTGGTTCCTAACCCCCAGCTTGTCCCTGACCTCTTTTACTTGCTGCCTGCCTCAACCCCGGCATTCCCTGACAATTCTTCCACCTAGTGATTTGGTACCGTGCATCATCCATCCCACCCTGGTGTGCCCAAGGACTGCAAGCTGGCAGTAACCAGCAGCGCAACATCCTCACCACTAGAGGCTCTGGAGAAGACCTGGTTACTGCTTAGGCTCTGTGCCTTGGCCCTTCTTAGGGCTCACACCACTTCTGTGCAAGCTGTAGCACCCCCTAGAGGCTCCATATCCCCAAGCGTGGCAATCTACTGCCATATCCCCTAAATACTACTAGCCACCAGCTCTGTGCCACTTGCAGCACCAGACAGCAGTGACACAGAGCCACAATGAAATTCAATGGGTCACATACAGCTACTTTAGTAACACTTTCTGCATTCACATGAATGGAACTTCTGACTAGCACTTCAGATGATACCTCTATTCCCCAGTTTTAGAAGCCTTACCACCAGCGAACAAAATCTGTTTCCACTTTTAAATGCATGGCGTTATTGCAATAGGCTAACACTAACAGAAAAAAAAACAAATTGTTGTGTTGCAGTTGTGAAATGCATCGGCCATATCTGTTCCAGAAATTATTCTTGCAGACATTTCCAAATTGTTCTCAGTAAGTCTCAATGTAAATCTTTTTTCTCAGACACTTTGATAGCAATGCATTCATGTGACAAAGAAGATGACTCACAGCCCAATTGTACCATTCTGTGTATGCAAAACAATTATGAAAATAAGGAACAGCAAGTTTAATATATTTGAAATGTATATAACAAATATTACTCATAAAATAACTACTCTCTGAAATGCAAAAAATGTACAAAGCCTAACTGGATGATTTTTGCTAAAGCTCTGTGCAGAGAAATATTTGGATTGTCAGTCAGAAGCTCATAGGACAAGGTGACAATGTGGAAGCAACGATAGGAGTGTTGTCATCCTTTACCAGAGGCAAGGAAGCTGCAAGAGGTCAGCAGCATAGAGATGCACAGTTCAGGGACAGGGATAAAATGTGGTCACTCTATTATTAATTTTATTATTATTATAATAATTAATAATAAACAGCAATTATGTAGCACCAACATATTACACAGCGCTGTACATTAAATTGGGGTTTCGAATGACAGACAGATACAGACAATGACATAGGAGGAGAGGACTCTGCCCATAAGAGCTTACAATCTAAGAGGTGGAGGAAGCAGCACACAATAGGAGGGGGATATGGAATGGTGGGAAGTAGTGAGGGCTTTTGGAGACAGAAGAAGATGGGGAGGCAAGTTTGAAAAGATGGGTTTTGATTGCTCTTTTAAATGAGCAGAAAGTAGGAGCAAGCCGAATAGGACGAGGAAGACCATTCCAGAGAGTTGGGGCAGCTCTAGAGAAGTCTTGGAACCGTGTGTGTGATGAGGTTATGAGTTAGGAAGTCATTAGTAGGTCATTGGAGGAGCGAAGAGAGCGGAAAACTGTCCAGCAAAAATCAGATTTCCTAGAATTTCCTACAAAAAGCAAATTCTATGCATCCTAGGTAATCAAAACAATTAATCCTGTAACCATGTAACCCAATTTATATATTTCGAAAGTTGCTACAAAATCGCAAATCTTTTATTCTGTGATGAATAAATTTTAAAAAATTTATTCTGTGTTTTCTGTGCATTCTATTTACCAGACATTTATTTTTGTGTTGAAAAAAAATGTCAGTGATCCCAGTGATGTTACTACTGCAGATCTGCATTACCTGTCAATAGAGGGTAAAGGAACAGAATTGGAAGCTTCATATTACAGGACTGCCATCTCGTGGCAAGTATTGGGTACTACACAAAGCACCACTGATCCAACACAAAAAGTAATACAGTCACATCTCACTATTGAACAATTCACTGCTGTAAAGGAGTCTAAACCACAGATTTGGCACATAATGAGTCAGATCATGTATAAAAAATGCTAGGAAAATTTCTCAAAAAAAAAAAAAAAAAAAATCTTCAAAAGAGAAATAATAAATATATATACAGTTGGGTATATATACAAAGGGGTGCTGAGAAGTTCCTGGCTTTGCCCCCTTCCAGAAGAAATAGAAAAATGAGTGTGGGGGCATATGTCATCCTAATATTTTAGTATATAACTGTGCAGGTCTTTGCGATTCTTATAGCTTTTTTATTTTAGTGAGAAGCTGTGATGGCAGAGGCACAAGCAAGTTTCACGTCGTTGGAGTTACGGGCCGTCATGAAATTTCTGTTTCTCCAGGGAAAGGTAGGACACTTCTCCCCCAGTGTTTGTGACATCTCAGTGTGAATATTTTTTGCTGACTTTCACTGGAGAAGCAAAAACTTTATGACGGCCCGTAACTCCAACGACTTGAAACTTGCTTGTGCCTCTGCCATCACAGCTTCTCTGACCCTGATTTATTAAAGCTCTCCAAGGCTGGAGAGGATACACTTTCATCAGTGAAGCTGGGTGAAGTCATTTGCTATACAGTCCTGGATCAGATCCATTCCAGGTTTGCTGGTTCACCCAGCTTCACTGATGAAAGTGTATCCTCTCCATCCTTGGAGAGCTTTATTAAAACAGGCCCAATGAATCAAAACTCACTAATAGGCCAAAATCAAAGCCTTAGTTTAATTTTAACCCATTTCATTAGGTTTCCATTTCATTCTATTTGTTTTCCTATACTGGGGGATTACACCAAACATTTGGATTTGTTTGAAAATGGGCAAAGCACTGATTCACTTGAAAGTGAATTGGGTAAATTGCCTGGCTGTTGATTCAAATGTGGTTTGTACCAAGCCAAAGTTCTATAAAATTTATTAAAGTAGACCTATACTGAGAGATTCTACAGTTGCAATGCCTGACCTGGTTCCAACAAAATCCAGCTTGCCCAGTTGGTGTTCTGATCCTTTGCTTTTAATACACTGATCCAGAATGAGGATGCAGCTCAGGTGTTCAGATAACGCATGCTTGTTTCAGGTATAAGATCATTTTTTTCAGCAATGGCAGCATCGATATTCTACACTCCCATACCTTGCTTGGGAACAACACTTTTCATCTGTCCACTATATACATTGGTGCATGAAAGTTTGTGAACCTAATAAACATGGAGGTGGCAGTGTTCTGGTTTATTGCACCTGGGCTCGGACAGCTTGTCATCATTGATGGAGCAATGAATTCTAAACTATATCAGAGAATACTAAATAAAAATTGTCAAGATTTTGATCTTTGAACTGAAGCTCATGCAGCACCTCATGCTCCTAAACACACATTCTACCAAATAATAGTTAAAGAAGAATAAAGTGAATGTTCTAGAATGGCGAAGTCTTGACTTTAATCCAATGGAAATGGGGTGGAAAGACCCAAAGCAAGCTGTGAGGAAACCTACCAACATCCAGGAACTGCAGCTGTTCTGTATAGAGGAATGGGCAAATGTCCATGTGTAGAACTGAAGTTACTGCACGGTGGTGACACCAAATACTGAGAAGCACAATTCAATTACTTTTGCCACACACACATATGTTATTGGATCATTTTTTTTTTCAATAAATACATGACCAATTAAATTATTTATGCTTTATTTGTTTAACTACATATAGGACTTGTTTGAAAATCATATGATTTTAGTTATAGTTAGGGTCCAACTATTGCTCACATGATGGGGTCAAGATGCTGATTGGGATGCAATCCAGTCTTTTTTCCAGTCCCTGCAGCAGTAGAAATTAGGTCATCACTAATGTATATCCCCTTTATTTTTAATAACTCTTTAGTTTGCACTTATTCCGATAAGTTTATTATCCCTAAGAGTACTATCCTCTTTTAGGGATAATAAATATAAAACTGAAGTTAAAGATGTTCTCCCATGCAGTTCTGCACCCCAGTGTGACGTTTATATTACTCTAGAAAGCTGCAATGGAGAAATCAAAGGCATCAGTGCTCCTGCTCCTGCATTGTTTTTACAGTGTCTGTAGTTACAGGGGTCAGTGGTAGTTTGTTTCAAAGCTTATTTATTTATTTTTTCAATTTGTAAATATTTCAGTACCCATTGCTTGGTTACAGGTTAACTCAAAGAAGATTCAATTTTTTTATAGTAACTTAATTCACACCCCATTTCTTGCATTTAGAATAAGTTGAGAACTGCAATACATTAAGATACATCATGGTGTTCTGAACTGATGTGAGTTTATATGTAATTTTGTTTTGTTTTTGAAGCAACCTGCTGGCGTTCCATACAAGTTTAGAGTAAGCTTCCCTCCCCGCACCCCTTTAAAATGCTCAGGATGAAGGGATGATATCACTAAAACCAGACGAAAAAAACTGTTTATTTCAAATTTTTTATGTGGTTTATTCAATTTCAATGTGCTACAACCTGTTGTAATAAACTACACTATACTGTATTAGACCATGCCCTGCCCACAATTGCAGCATGCCATGGGACATGAGTCAATTTGTTTTCCTATTTTGTTGGGAATGCTTTGGACAAATAGCGCTCAGTTGAAGATCATTTAAAACACTTCCATTGGCTCACCAGAGACTTCTGCAGACCAAAGCAATTGAATCTCTTCTTTGCTATTCTTTGCTAAAGTTAAAACCTGTCCTCAGTTTTTGTTGGATAGAGGAAGAGTTCATATTAAACCACTATAAAAATAATAGACAACCATTTAAAGTGGTACCAAACATTTTATTTCTTACAAAGGTTTTATGATAAAATAGGCACAAAAATAAAGTGATATTAAAAAGGATTTCTACAAAAACAAGCCCCTTTTCGGGAATATGGTAATGCACAGATTTCTGCCCAGTCACATGCAAATTAATTTTAGAAAATGAGGAGCTACAAATTGGATTTTACCTGTAGCGCCCCCTCCTGCAGAATGTGAAATAGCAACTCATGAATTAAAGTATACTGGGCATCTGCATGATATTGTGGGAAATGGTGAAGTTATACAGTATTATTATTTTGCAATAAATGTGAGAAAAATAACCGAATATCTTTTTCCTTGCTATTATAAATGATTCAGAAGAAGGGAAGCTGCTTAACAAAGGAAGGAAGAACTGTTCCTGGCTGCAAAGTGGTCAGTGCAGCTGTCACTCTAGCAGGAAGTGTTTACTGCCTGTTGTTTAGACAGAAGCATGACAACGTTACTACAGCAGTGAAAGATGCTCATTTTGTCATTTTGTTAAAAGAAGCACTTGGAATGAGCAAGAGGGTTTGTACGGCTGCATTCAGAAGTCATGGTCTGTATCTGTATGACATTTGCAATCCCTACTTAATGTACAGCGCTGCATAATGTGTTGGTGCTATATCAATCCTGTTTATTAGTAATATTAATAATAGAAAGAGAGCTGAATGTATTCTTACATGTAAGATGTAGTGTTTGCTCTATGGAGCAGTCTTAGTTTATGTATATAGCATTGACTGACACTGACAGGAGCTTGAAATCTGCCCAATTAAGCCAATTTTACCAAAAAAGTCCCCTTTAAACAGATTCAATTTGTACTCAACATTTATACAAGAAATGCATTTATATAAACAATTGACATATACTTACAAATGTAATGTAAAAAAATAAAACAGATTTATATAGAATAAGGCTGGGTACACACTCTCAATAACTGTTGGTGGAAAGGATCTTTCACGATCGTTTCCAACGACAAAAGACTGAACATGCGCTGTACATACATTACTGTTCAGCTTTATGGAGAGGGAAGGGGGAAGAACGACGGAGTGGCACCCTGCTGCGCTCTCCCTCCTTCACTTGTATTACGAACGTTCATGGATCCACCAGGACAGGTCAGGCGAGCGCTCAACACACATCAGATTCTCGTCCAATACCAGAGGTGATTATCGGACGAGAATCATTGGACGTATGAACGTAACGTACGTACGTACGTACGTACGTATAATGAAAATAGGTGCAAAAATAACCAAATGATCAAATGACACTGTATCAAAACTATAAAAAGTAAAGACATAAAAAAAGACAAATAGCAAAATAAAAATCACACTGTACTGTTTCACAGGTTGCAACCATGGAAAACCTCAGCAATAAATGTCTTTTTAATATTGAACAGAAATTAGGTTTTGCTTGTTGTCAAGTTTGTTAGCCAAAATTTCCCAACATTAGGGCCCATTCACAGCACAACGCTGTGAACTGTTGAGCTCCAGTGAAGTCTGAATTATAGTTAGTCTGTTTGAAAAAGATACAGGTTCATACTATTTAAACAATGGGATAATAAATGAACAGATTAGAAAACCTGAATATTCTAGACAGAAACCACTACACACACTTCATCCAAAGGAAGGAAAAAAAACCCTGGTTGAATTTACTCCAAATAGGGAAAAATTCCCAGCTGATCCCTGGTAAATGAATATTTCTCGGATCGAAAATCACTGGAGTCATTCTTTTTAAGCTTTATTACCCAGTTATATTCTGTGCTTCTAGAAAAGCATCCAGCTTTTTCTTAAAGCATTCTATAGTAGTTGCTAAAACTACGTCCTAAGGGAGCCAATTCTACATTTTCATAGACATTGCAGTGAAGAATCCCTTCCATATGAGGAGGTTTTGTATTTTCCCTTCAGATGCAAAGAGTGCCCTTTGTAATGATCTTAAAGTGAATAATTGGGAAGAGAGTTCTCTATATGGACCATTTATATATTTACACAGGGTGATCATATCCCCCCTTATATGTCTCTTCTCAAGGGAGAATAGATTCAGCTAATCTCTCCTCATAGCTGAGCTCCTCCATTCCTTTTATTAGTTTAGTTTCCCTTCTCTGCACTCTCTCCAATTCCACAATGTCCTTTTTGTGAACTGGTGCCCAAAACTGGACTGCATATTCCAGATGTGGTCTGACCATGGCTTTGTACAGGGGCATTTGTACATTGTGGTAATGCGTAAGTTATTGTAATGCAATAGAAGGATCTGTAATATAATGGACGGCTATAACAGACCTGCTAACAACTTTCTGCCATATATCACAATGTTGTCTGCATACAAGCCTGGATTTTAAGACCGCTGTAAGTTCTCTCAACTTTAACAAGGCTTAAACTCATTCATTTTACAAGCACTTTGCTGCCTTTAGACTGGAAAGGTGTTTGCATTGCAAGAAAAGTATGTTTGAGCTGCACTATGAACAAGCCTGTGTTTAACACCAATGCACAAGTGAACTTTCTTTCTTGATCCAGGTGCCCTGCCTTTATAAGAATGCAGTAGTCACCCTATAATTGGCAACAAATGTAATAAATAGCTTGGTTGGCTAATAAACCAAAGTTTCCAGATTCTGGAAACATTTGACAATGTAATTCGCTTTCTTATAAAAGAAAATGTTAGGTGGTTTATTTTGTATCTATTTCAACCAATTCTATAATTTTAGTAACAAGTAGAGGAAAGCAGTTGCAGAATCAGGGCACCAGTTTTAATTACCAATATTTATCTGCAGAATAAGCAAGTGCTTACCCTATAGCAGTGTTTTTAACCAGGAGTTTGTGAATATCGAGGGTTCCTCCAGAGGTTGCTGGGGGTTCCTTGACCAATGAGCAATTTGTGACTCTCAGGTCAGTTTAAGTGACACCAATGATGTTTATGGCTATCTGTAAGGGTGACATTCTTCCCAATGGCCACCACAGTGATGAACTGTGAGTTGTGTTTATAATAATTATAGAAGGGGTTCCCTGAGACCAGAAAGTTATATTAGGGTTCCCCATGTTAAAAAGGCTGCCCTAGACCAGTGGTCCCCAACCTTTCTGACAGGAGGGCCCGGTAACATAGAATAACATTTTGCCACAGCCTGATAAATGTACAGCTTACACCACTCTGCTATTCTCAGCAGCTCGGCCTTCTGTCAGCACACTAGCTGAGAGTAGCAGAGTATGGTAAAAGTGCTGTCAGGAGGCAGAGCTGCTGGCAATGGCATAGAAGTGTAAGCCTTACATATATTGCTCTGCCAATCTCAGCATCTGTGTAAGCAGTGTGACGGGAGCTGCCCAGGCTCCCGCTGGTTGTGCTCCTGCTGTTACACTGTCACTAGCTTTAGAGCAGTGTAAGGAGAGCTGCCGGCGGTACTGCTGCCAGCGCTTCTGCCTCCTGTCATTTGCGGCCCCCAACTCACCACCCACAGACCAGCACCAGAGGTTGGGTCCACTGCCCTGGACCATGCTTACAATATTAGGAAAAGCATGTACAATTTATACTTCATATTAATATATATACTTCTTATTTTAACATGGTTTGGCTTAGTGGGGAGGCTTTGTTCAATAAGGTGGACATAGGTCTCATGCCGTTGTTCAAATCCATTGCAAACTGCGGTATGTAGAGAGAAAACACAAAGTAGATCATAAATGTATTTAAAGCCCCCAAACCTATTTTTGATTGCTAAACCATTTTGAAACTGGAATGATATAGCTGTAACTTATTGAATATATATATATATGTAGTATATACCCATAACCATGGTGTGTGTTTCAGGTAGAATCTCTTGAATAGTGAGAGGGACACCACTGACAAAACCACATATTAGATAAGTGGAAGTACCTGTACAAATTGTACAAAACTAATGTACTAAACCAGGGATGTATACAATTTTTTTCAATAGTCATCCCATAATGCCTTTATAAGGCAGAAGAAGTACCAGAAGCCAGTTAGCCAAGGCAAAAAAAAAATAAAAATAGTACAAGCCAAGGCTGCTGAGTTTTTTTTTTTCTTTTGCCTGTGAATTCCTCTACAAATAAAATCCAATATTCCCTGTTGCCTTTTTAAAGTGTTTTTAAATTGCACCTTGTTTTTGAAGTCGATCGATTTGCCTCCCTGGCAGACAGATATCCCTATGATGGTTCCTACAGGCTCCAGCAAAAAAATAGATCTGTTCTTAAAATGAAGTTGAAAGAGTCAAAACGTGAAAATAAAACACATACGTAGTAAAAATATATTCCAGAATTTTGCGTCGTTCAAATTTACTTGCCAACTTCACCAAGTATCCATTCAATGCCTTCTAATAGTCCGTACAGAGTGGAAGCCACTGCATTCTGCACCTGTATAATATAATTATTAGAAAAGATGAGAAGGGCTAATGTGTCTAGAGGATATAAATTAAATTATTTACACCTGCTTAACACTAATTAGTGTTAAGCAGAGCACTATGTGCTGCTATGAAGTAGGCATTGCTTTTAAATGAATGGGCTGCCTTTCCTCCCTGCACAGCAGCACACAGATCATCAATGCGCTGCACTACTAAGTCTGCTTCAATGGTAAGTAATAGCAAAACGTGTAGATTGTAAGCTAATCAGGGCTGGGTCCTCTCCTCCTCACTGTCACTGTCTGTATCTGTCAGTCATTTGCAGACCCTATTTAATATACAGCGCTGTGTTTTATATTGGCACTATATAAATATTTTTTTTATTATTATTAATAATAATAGCATTCATTTTTCCCCAATGCTTAAAGCTACAGATGTGAATGATGATATAGATTAGATCTTAAAAGTTTAAAAAGTGTTTTAACTGCTTGTTCCAAATATGTAAATACTTTAGTATGAATAGTCTGGGCACAGGGTAACTTTAGGCTGCAAAGAATGAGCAGCCATATATATTTATGGGTATTGGTAACTAAGCCAGGTGAAAAAATCAGAGTATTTGCCATCGTGCAGCTCAATTTTACCTGGAAAACGGATTAAAGGGCCTGGATATGGCCACGAATAACTGTTCTTTACAGTCACTCATCTCTTTTTAGGAAAATAGGGGGTTATCAGTGCTTCAACAATTGCTCAGTTCCAAACAAGTATTCATCAATCTTTTTCTCCTTGTTGCGCTGGGTTTGTGATTTAGAAGCACTGAAGCCATAAGGTAAGCATGGAGCCAAGAAAATCGATCTCTCAAAAAAAAAAAAAAAAAAAAAAGAGCAGCAATAGCAGCCTATATATTTCTCTGATGACAATTTACCATTGAAGGCTGGAAGTGTTCAAGTTCACAGTGGTAATGTTGTGGTAATGCACAATTAAAACACAGCTTGTAACCTACAACACACAAATCTAAAGG
The DNA here is from genome assembly GCF_032062135.1 of Pyxicephalus adspersus. NCBI lineage: Eukaryota > Metazoa > Chordata > Amphibia > Anura > Pyxicephalidae > Pyxicephalus > Pyxicephalus adspersus. The sequence goes on along the minus strand of NC_092863.1, from coordinate 94,727,821 downwards.
ATTAGTGGGTTGCAGGTGCGCCTGTAATACTGCTCAGAATATACAGGTTATATACATTTCTTTCTCAGAAACTTATCCACTCTCACTTCTTCCTGTTGACTTCTTTCTTTGTTAAGATGCGCTAGAAAACAACCCAAAAATCACTAGTTTGCAATGCCTTGGTGAACTTTCAATATTCACACAACTACTCTTTGAATTTTAAATTGCTGATAGACCAGTTGAAGGGGTGGGGGTGTCATCACATTTATTTTAAAGGAAAACCAAAGAAAAATTGTGAATATTACCATCCACTGTTGAGTTAACTTGCCCAAACACAAGTCATGGGCCAGGTACACGCAGGGAATCCTCTTGGACTCTGGGTTAGTGACACAAGCCAGAACCAACAAAGGTTTTCGTTGAGCGCCCTGATGAGAATCCATCATGGTCATGATCTGGGCTACCTCTTCTTCACGATTATGTCCTACAAATGAACATCACAGGAGAAACCATGGCATAAGTGGCATGTATCAAATACAACGCAAGGCATGTATCACATAGAAACACATAAAAGCTCCCAACACTAATAAATGTGTAGCATTCTGCAATGTGGAGCAACAGCAAAACATACACACAGCAGGAGACTGTGTATTCATGTTACAGTAGTGTGAATTAAATGGTGTTTGTTAAAAAACAATATCTGCTTCATTGTTAAATTCCATATATTTCCCGTATGCATCCTTACTTTTATTTTGACACTTTTTCACTTTGACAGGAGTATTCAACTAAATCTCATTGTTGCAGCATATAACTAGTCAGAATTTTCCATGGTGTAACTCATTATAAACGCATTTCCCATACAAAAGAGTCATGTGACTGGTAACCACACCATTGGCTTAACCATGTGACATCTCCTTGTAATGTCCCAATTTATTCTTGTAACATAGAGAAACCCTGAAATTTGTCTTGTATTGGCAGACAAGGACAGAATAGCTCCAGCATTCTCCAATAACCTGTTCCTTTGTGCTGCTTTGTTTGCAAACTTGCATTGAAATCAACATTGCATTCAAAGGGTCAGACCAATTAAGTTAGGAGGTGGAACCTGCTGGGATAAATTATTCTCCTGGATCATATTTATATACAGGTAGTCCCTGGGTTACATACGAGATAGGGACTGTAGGTTTGTTCTTAATTTGAATTTGTATGTAAGTTGGAAAATGTACATTGTTTTAATAAATGTAATAGGACAGATGTTTGTCTCAGCATAATATTAGGCAGCGAGGTGTCAGTTACTGTATAAAATCCTCAATGTGAGTTAATCAAAGAAAAACAAATAAAAACTTTATGGGGCCTAGGCATTCATTAACTTCTGGAGCAAGCTGTTCTTTTATGAAGAGTTACAAGTTGTTACAGATCAGCTCAGCTTTTAAGATCACCCAAAACTTCAGCTGGGTTTAGCAAAAGGTTTTTTCTGCTAATCATGCAAACCCTCCCGCCCTACAAGCTTCTGTCCTGTGAGTAGGGAAGCCTTGTTCGTATCTAGGAGTCATCCATATGTTGGATTCCTTAACTCAGGGACTACCTGTATACATAACTAAAAATATCATATGTATGTTTCATAAATACAGGAAAGCTGTCCATGGCTGCTCTCGTGTGACTGGATGAACGAACATAAACCATGGCAACAGGGCTTACAATCACAGAAGGGGAGAGAGACATACTTATAGGTTGACCAAAAACTATTATGGGTAACAAGTCCCAACAATTCTCGAAAACTAAGATGTCAGTTGTGATTGGCCCTCTAATCTAACCAGGCAAAACAGGTTTTATAGTTGAAAGCCTTAAATGTTTATTCAGGTATTCATTTTGTGCCGCTTACCCCATAACTATACTTATGCCTGCAGTCAACCTTAAGTAATATTTCCTTTGCGTAAAAACGGCCAGTGTGCTCAAAGCTGGGTACGCACGTCCAATGGTTCTTGCCCGATAATTGGATCAGGGCCGATATCGGAGGCGAATCTGGCACATGTACAGCACCCTTCGTCCATCGTCTGGATCCACAGATGATGGACGACGAACGATCGTAACGCAAGGGAAGGAGAAGAGCATGCAGCAGGGTGCCGCTCCATCGTTCTCCCCCTCCCCTCTCCATAGAGCAGAACGATGCTGTATGTACAGCAATCGTTCATGCATCGTGCAGTCCTATGTCGTTGGAAAGGTCATGAAAGATCCTTTCCAACGACAATCATTGCACATGTGTATGCAGCTTTACAATTTCTCAGTGTAGCCTCTCTCACACATAATGAAGCATGAGATGGAGGCTACACAACAGCAGAAGAATGTGCACTGCCTAATGGATCTGAAGAAATTATGCAAACTCGCTAATGCTCAAATCTGCTCCAAGTGCACCCAGGATGTGGGCAGGAGCTTGATGTAAAATAAATGACTGCTGGGTTTTCATTTTAACTAATAATGCTGGAGAAGTTGGAGGCATAAGAGTGACAAAGGGAAGTTGCTCACTGGGTGATTGTATAGTTTGAAGAAGGAATAGATTACTTCTGCTTGTTCTAAACAAGCATTAACCCTGGCATTGACTGGAGGAGAGGGTTGGGAGTTCAGCTTTAAAGAGCTGTACTACAGGCAGCACACAATGGGCCTGATTTATCTCTCTAATGACTGGAGAGGATAGACTTTCAACAGTGATGGGTGATCCAAAGTCTTGGATAACTTTAATAAATCAGGCCCAATAACTCATTATGTTTGTTCCAGATTGCAATAGAAGAACCAGCAACAACCATAACCTGGACACAGCAAGTCAGGAGGAAATGTATAAGCTGGCAGCCACAAACTACATCTTACGTTTATGTGCTTCTGCGTTTGCCACGTATATGAAGCCCTCCACAACTCGGCACACTTCCTTTACTTGTGGGATGAGTGCGTAGGGCATATTCTGATCTCCATTTTGAGACCTGTCTGCAAGGAACATCCTATTGGCTGTTGAAGTTTGTTCTGCTCGCGCCCTGTCACGCTCTGTGCTAAAAGAGAAGCATAGAAAAGTTTACAATAGATTTATTACAAATACCTTACTGCATCCAGAGCTATATTAAATATTTGTGTAGAAATCAAGCAAAGAACCTGTGTTTATTTGTATTCTGCTATGGAGATTGGTCTTGGTGATCGCAGTCAAAGCAACAAAACGTGCTGAAACAAATCTTCCTTTGACACCCCAGTTTTCATGACAGAAGAAGGAAAATCTCCTTTGCTGCTCCAGGACAGGAAGCAAAGGGAAATCTCCCCAAAGAAACAGACTTTAATAATAACAGACGGGGTTGATTATGATATAATAAAAAACACATTCTGACTTCTTATACAGTCAGAAGGTTTCCAGTAGAACCAGTAGCCGAGATTTAGCAGAAACCAATGGTACTCTGATATGTTCATCTATAGCAGGGGTGCCCACACAATTTTGGCTTGAGAGCTACTTTTAAAATGACCAAGTCAATCTACCAACAACAGAGTCAATAAGAACAAGGTGAGAAGATACGGCCTCCCACATTTCCCTGATCCCATTATTACTGAGTCTGAGAGAGAAACAACTAAGACTGTCCAAGTCCACAGAAGAATTGTACTAAGTTCTCCTAAATGGATCAATCTACCTGCTGAGTTCCAGCCTGTATGTTGAACATTAAAAAAAAAAAAACGGCAAATGGTGAACATGCCATACATTGACTTATTCAGGTTTTCTTTATTAGAAACCAGACATTATTTTTCAAGCATTCCGCATCATTTTTGCACATGGTTTGACCGGATTTATTAAACCTCTCTAAGGCTGGAGAGGATACACTTTCATTAGTGAAGCTGGGTGATCCAGCAAACCTGAAACAAATCTGGTCCAGAATTGAAAACATTTGCTAACAGATACCAAATAACTTTTAGGAAATCCATTCCAGGTTTGCTGGATCACCCAGCTTCACTGATGAAAATGTATTCTCTCTAGCCTTGAAGAGCTTTAATAAATTAGGGCCATTGCGTCCACGCATATCATAGTTGTTGGACTGATATCTAGCAACAAAATTAAACCCCAAACAATTATAATGTTTTGTTCAGTACTTACCGCGGAGCTGAGAAGAGGGTTAAGATGTTAAATTTATGTTGGTTGTTCAGTTGAAAAGTTACACCAGAGCCAATGCCTGCATGTAAAAAAAATAATAATAAACAGAAATAATGGAAAATAAAAGAGACCTTACTGTTTAGAACTGACTGCTATTATTAATAAAAAGGATTTATATAGCGCCAACATATTACGCAGCGCTGTACATTAAATAGGGGTTGTAAATGACAGACAGATCTAGACAGTGACATAGGAAGAGGCGAATACCCTGCCCCGAAGAGCTTACAATCTAGGAGAGATGTAAATCAGCTTATAAATGAGGAGACCCTGCCAAGATCTAGATTTCATCAAACAGATTTGCTATATTTTTTTGGGAAATTTTGGAAACGCTCCCTACTTTAATTGATGGCCAGCTAGAGGAGTGTAAAGTCAGACATTGGAAGATGAAAATGCTGTAGACCTTGCTTCCCACCACTGCCAGCACATGAGCCCCAAGGAACTTCTGATCGATAAAACTTTCCTGTTTTACCCACCTTTTCATGAGGATTTGGATATTATGTCCTATATAAGTTACTAATATGGGAACAGATAAAACTTTAACTCTAATAACAAGACAATTTCTTAACATCACTTGGAGGTACCAACTACATAACTAACATTCTCTCCCTCCCATTTATCTAGAATTACTCAACACAGTTAATAAATACTATTGCAGTCTCTACAATTCCCCTGAGGAATCCCATAGGCGAAACGCTTTAGGCTGCGATACTCACATCTCTGTCAAACCGCGGTCCTGCTTAGGAGAAACACATGCTAATATTGTTCGAAGATGAACTTTACTTATCTTTGAAGCTTTTAGGCCCAATGCAGTAATGTTATGTCATATATTTTATGTCTTGTGATTGATCATTTTGTTATGTATTATGTACCTGACTTTATTTGAATAACAAAAACGTATTGCCTTAAAAACCCTGCTTTTTCCTTCATTGGTTTTTTCCTATGTATTTGTTATTACTACATAACGAAGGGTCTGGCATTACTTATTGTATAGTTCTATATTTATAGACATTTGGCCCCTACTCACTATGTTTTCATTCTTCCTAATGGCCAACACAGTAATATACTGTAAGATGTGGATATTGTCATTATTAATAATATTAATAATAAACAGGATTTATATAACGCCAACATATTACGCAGCGCTGTACACTAAATAGGGTTTGCAAATGACAAACATAGACAGTGACACAGGAGGACCCTGCCCCGAAGAGCTTACAATTTATGAGGTAGGGGAAGTAACACACAATGGGATGGGAGATATGTAGTGGTGAGAAGTAGTGACGGTTTCAAAAGACAAAAGAAGATCGGTAGGCAAGTTTGAAAAATGGGTTTTGAGTTCTCTTTTAAATGAGCAGAAATAAGGAGCAAGCCGAATAGGATGAGGAAGACCATTCCAGAGAGTTGGAGCAGCTCTAGAAAAGTCTTGGAGCCGTGCATGTGAGGAGGTTATGAGTGAGGAAGTCATTAGTGGGTCATTGGAGGAGCGAAGAGAGCGCCTGGAGGAGTATTTTTCCATCAGGTCGGAAAGGTAAGTGCGACATGAACTGTGGAGGGATTTGAAGGCAAAGCACAGGAGATGAATTTGATTCTAAGGTGAAATGGAAGCCAATGGAGAGAACTACAATGAGATGCAGCAGAAGAGGAGCGGAGGGAAGGATGGATGAGTCTGGCTGCAGAATTCATGATAGATTGTAGAGGAGAGAGTCCGGTTATTGGAATACCAGAGAGGAGGAGGTTACAGTAGTCCAGACGAGAGATGATAAGAGCGTGTACAAGGAGTTTGGTGGTCTCTGGGGACAGGTAGGGGCAGATTTTGGAGATGTTGCGTAGGTGAAAGTGACAGGACCTAAAAATGTTCTGAAAATTGAGGGGTAAATGAGAGGGCAGAATCAAAGGTGACATCAAGACAACGTGCCTGAGGGGAGGGCCGAATAACAGCGTTGTTAACAGTTAGATATATGTCAGGGGAAGATTTGGAATTTGAGGTGGGGGGGATGATGATGAGTTCTGTTTCTGACAGGCAGCAAAAGGCAGTCCTTATCCAGGACTGAGGGAGACAGTCAGTTAGAAGGTAAGAAGGGGTCTAGCGACGAGTTTATTCAGGATAGAGAGAAAAATGGCATGCTTGAAAGCGGAGGGGTATTTACCAGTAGAAAGGGAGAGATTGAATAGTTCGGTTAGGACAGGACCAGGGTGGAGGAATGGGCACGGAGTAGATCAGAGGGACAGGTAGTAGATGGAAATGATGAAAGAAGAGAGGAGACTTCATCCACAGTAATAGGGCTGAGGGAGGCCAGTGATGATTTACAGGTGGAAGGGTGGGTATGGTTGGAATGGCCCGGTGAGCAGAGACATCAAGCCTGATTTTGTCTATTTTATCTCTAAAGTAGGTGGCAATATCTTGGGCAGAGAAGGTTGTTGTGGGGGGAGCAGGTGTGGGGTTTAGGAGGGAGTCAATTGTTGAGAGGAGGCTGCATGGGTTGGAAGCTTGAGAGGAAATGACAGTGGAGAAATATTTTTGCTTGGTGAGAGTGAGCTCAGTGTTAAAGTATTGTAGTCTGGCTTTGTAGTCCATGAAGTCAGCGCTGAGGCCAGATTTTCTCCACTTGCGCTCAGCTGCACGAACAGACCTTTGTAGCTCTTTGGTGTGATTGTCCTGCCAGGGTCAGGGGTTGGCAGGACGGGGGTAGCGGAAGGTGGCAGGGGCAACTTTATCCAAAGCCAAAGAAAGATAGTGGTTGAACCGAGTGGCGACTTTATCTGGAGATGTGATTTTAGAGAAGGTGGGGGTTAGGGACGTAAGGCTGTTTCAGAATAGGTTGTGGTCAAGGTTACGGATATCTCTCTGCCATTACCAGGTCTGGGATGTGGCAAGATTTCGATAGGTTGAAGGCGATAAGGTTGTAATCAGAAAGGGGAAATGGCGAGTTGTCAAGAAGGGTGAGGTTGCAATGTTTGGAAAATACCAGGTCCGGCGATGTGTGGGGCTGAAAATGTTCTGTGTAAGTCTAAAGGAGGAGGTAATGGAGAGCAGTTTGGCTGAGAAAGGATGGTTGGGCTCATCCACTGCAACATTAAAATCCTTGAGGATGAGGGAGGGCAGGCCATGGAAAAAATATGTGGGAATCAGGAGGCAAAGTTATCCACAAATTGTGATACTGGGCCAGGGGGATGGTAGACAACAGCAAGAATGAGGGGTAAGGGGCTAAAGAGACGGACAGAGTGGACTTCAAAAGAGGTGAAAATGAGAGAGGGTGGGGTAGGAAGGACTCTGTATGTACAGTTAGGTGAGAGAATGAGACCCACACCACCCCCTACTTTGTTGCCAGGTCTAGGGGTATGTGTGAAGTGCCTCCATAGGAGAGAGCAGCAGCAGAGGCAGAGTCAGAGGAAAGCCAAGTTTCAGTGAGAGCCAAGAAGTTCAGAGATTTAGAAAGGAGAAGATTTATGTATGTATGTGTGTATGGAGGTTAATTTATTTGCAACAGATCTGACATTCCATAGACTGCCAGAGAAAGGGGGTAAGAACTTTTAGGTGGGGTGAAAGGGGACGAGGTTAGGAGAAGGGAGTATCTTGCTGAAAGTGTATGAAAGAGAGAGACTGTGGGGGGAACCAGAGTTAGGGGAGATGTCACCAGAAAGTAGCAGTAAAGAAAAAAGGTGCAGGATCACAGACAGAGAAAGCAGGAGAGTGAAGGAACAGATAGATAATGAGTTATCAGACTGGGGAGGAGAGGGAATAAGTACCAGCAAAGAGAGTGCAGGTTGAAAAATACATTTTAACAGATAACTGAAACCCATATGTACCACAGTACAATAAACAGTGTGGCAAACAGCCCATGTGTAGGGGAATACAATTGTATACACAGGGATGAATTTTTGCAGGCAGAATGGAAGACGTGCCATAGACAATTGTTATTAATAGCAGGGGTTCTCAAGGGGTTTTAAAGTTATTTAAAGCAATTATTATTGCAAATATTAAAGCAATTGTTATTTAAAGCAATCCCCCAACATTATAAAGTTTTAGAGACATGGCTGTATAGTATTCTTGCTGCTGGTGATTTCTCACACACAACAGGATTGCTAGTTTGACATGGACCTTAATGCCAACCAGTAGAAACACTGTGCCTTAAAGAATGATTCAGTCAAATAACAAACATGCACCCCTAAAAATTGGTAAGTATATGGTGTTGAAAACACTAGACCGGTATATATTCACCTAGTTGAGGGGGGGGGGGGAGAAAACACAAAGGCTGGTATAGATTTACTTACCATTACCAAATAGCAAGTCTTACATTACATTCACAAGTTTAACAAATCTTCATGTGGGACTCACCATCAATCTGCCTTTGCAGTATGCCAACCACAGGTAAAAAATCTGGAGAGGTTACCATTCGGATGAGCAAGGAATCATCCAGCTGCTCCAGGCCAGGACCAAACATGGCAAAGCGAGGTTCTGCATGCATGACCAGGGACTGTAGGAATGATGTCACTGCGCCATAAATGGGGTTCTTGGATCGGATGGACTTTCTGGTATTTGGGCTGCTCCTCAAGTAGCTGTGAACAAGGAAGAAAAATCTGTTATGTCTTTCTGTGTATATACATCATGAGACCTGAAATCTGAAGTGAATTATCAGACAAGCATCATCTGATATGTGTACATAGCCTTACCTACATCCTCACCCAGGTCTGTTATTCCTTTCCTCCAGATGAAAATGCTGCCAAACACCCTCTATTCCTGGCTGCACATCTCACAGTGCTACACACCCAAAATCTATCAACAAAGCCTCATATACTGTGGGTAGTGGTCACAACTACCTGATAGGAGATGGGAGGTGAATGTTAATAGATGAGGTTTTCTTGTTTTCATTTTTTTAATTGGTGATTTAGTGCAATATAAACATTTTTTATCAATAAACTTTTGTAATGATTAAAGCAGATGTAAACTAAAATGTTTACTTTCCATAAAAGGGTAGACGACCAAAACAAAGTTGAAGCCCTTCCCATTCTGCCTTGATCACAGTGGGGATCTGAAGACAGAATAGGAGCGCAGAGCCTCCCGGGATACTTACATCACACATCCAGCAAGGCTCCTGGCTGCTCCTTCTGTGCATTTTGGGCATGCGCAGAAGGGGCATTTTCCTTTACAAAGGGAAAAGAGATGCCGATTTCACGCATGCACAGCCAGATCGGCTCTCTTTTTTTCCCCTTTACAGCAGACTAAGTCACCCAATGTCACACCTGCACAGTACGAGATCAGGTGATGTAGCAAGAAGAAGGAATAAGAAAGCTGAAGATGGTGGAGCTTGACGCTTCCTCCACGCTCGGACCAAAGAGAATTCCAGGAAGGCGCAGGACCCAATCGAGGACTTCTCCAGCACGATCGAGGGATCTCCAGGGTTAAAAGTAAGTGTGGTTTTTTAAGTTTAGTTCTGCTTAAAGTAGAACATATCTCATGCAAACTTTATATAAACCAATTTTTTGTATATGTAACCATGCATGTGTTTCATTATTCACAATACTACATCCCAAATATACGTTTTAATAAATTACAGAAACCAAAGGACTTCCTAGGTACAAAAATAAAATTAATCATATTTATTGGAATACCCATTACCATTTTATATTCCAAAAGCGGTAACCCTGAGTCACACTTGGGGTAGGAAAAAAAAAATCCAACCTGCGCCCGAGGATCCAGAGGCATGGCCTGGTGGGTAATTTAAAAGCAGATTATATTGATCACAGTAAAATCTAATAAATAAAAAATGCAAACGTACAGCTATTAGTGCATCCAACAGCTTTGTCCGGTGCCCTGATTTACAGTTTGTCCACTACCAGCCATGACCTTTGCTTGAACTTTTCCAGACCTTTTCCTCATTTCCTCATTTGAACACTTGTCTCTGACTTTAAACGTTCCAGACTTCTTACTAGAGACGTGACCACATTCATGGCATCCAAAAGGCATCTCGCCAGCACAAAAGCTGGTTTTGAACAACTAGAAAGCAGCGATAGCGATCTGGAGTCATTTGTGCAATCGAGCGATAGTGATTCACCAGGAAACTTGTCATTAGACGCTCGATTCCAAATGACTCCAAATCGCTATCGCTGCTTTCTACTTGTTCAAAAACAGCTTTTGTGCTCGCGAGACGCCTTTTGGATTATTATTATTATTATTATTATTAAACAGGATTTATATAGCCCCAACATATTACGCAGCGCTGTACATTAAATAGGGATTGCAAATGACAGACTAATACAGACAGTGATACAGGAGGAGAGTGTAAGCTGAAAAGCAGGAAGACAGAAGGAGGCACAGGAGGACTCGCAGGGACGCCAGACCAGAGAGGGGACTCGCGAGGACACCGGGCGCTGCAGGTAAGTACTGGTACCCGGCATACAAGACGACCCCTGACTTTGTCATAGATTTTTCGGGGTTGAAAAGTCGTCTTGTACGCTGGAAAATACGGTACTTGCCACTTATTTCTTTGCCACAGTCATGCCAGAGTACAAATTTACCCTGATCATGAAATATTTACACTTTGCCAACAATGAAGACATTGATGAGACTACCCATCCTGCACCAAAACCCCAAAAAATATGGGAAGTGTCTTAAATGATTCTAAAAAATTTCCAGCAAACCTATGTGCCAGAAAGGGACATCAGCATAGATGAAAGTCTAATGGCTTACAAGGGGAGGCTCAGCTGGGTCCAATACATTGTATCAAAGAGGGCACGATTTGGCGTGAAAACGTTTATGTTGTGCAAATCCTCATCTGGCTACATCTGGAATTCCATCCTTTACACTGAAAAAAGGGACAAAATTCAACACAAAATACATCAACGATTGGCAACATCTTCAGTGCTATCCCTCACTGAGCCATTGCTAGATCAGGGCTATTGTGTCACATCCGGTAACTTTTACACCTCTCCTGAACTTTCTTCTGCAAGAGTTCCTTCTGAAGAGTTCCTTCTGCAACACAGAACCGATGCCTATGGAACCGTTGGCTAACCGTATGGCTAACCGGCGCAACCTGCCATCACTGTTTGCAAAAGGGAAGGTGAAGACAGGAGAAATTGTTGCCTGGCAGAAAGGAAAGATGATGGCCCTGAGATGGCGTGACAAGAAAGATGTGTGCCTGATGAGTACCGTCCATGATGCCTCCACTGTTCTGGTACACACAAAACGTGGGAAAGAAGTGATGAAGCCACAGGTGGTGATTGACTACAACAATACCATGGGAGGTGTTGACAGATCTGATCAAGCCATGACATTCTACCCAGCGATGAGGAAACAGCAAAAAAAGTACTAAAAGAAAATCTTCAGGCATCTTGTTGAGCAATGCCTATGGAATGCCTACATTCTCTACCAACAAAAGAGTGACAGGCCTGTGAATCATTCTGACTTCATTTGGAAAGGTTCTGAATGTATTGTCATTACCAAACACCATCAATGAATAGACCTGGACGTCGTGCTGATACAGTTGTCAACCCGGAACGCCTGACTGATCTCACCAACCGAGAAAAAGGCGGCACTTACAAGGCGTGGTTTGTTGCTCAAAGACCGATGACAGTGGGGGAAAGACCCGAAAGGAAACCAGGTTTTATGGTCCCGATTGTTATGTTGGACTTTGTGCAGCACCCTGCTTCAAAATCTAACATAGCCAGGATGTCTACTAGACGTTTCATTTAAATTTATCAATACCACTCTTGTTTGGACAAATTTCAGTGTTTTTGATTTGATTCATTTTTTTTAAAATATAATTATTATTTATATTATAATTTATGATCTGTGTTTCAAACTTTATCATACAGGCCTAAAATATTAAACAGCAAATTTCCATGCAAAACAATGTACTGCTTTTGACATAAAATACTGACATAATCAGACCGCCGGGGAGGTTAAAATTTACATAAATGTATGCGTACAAAACCATTTCATTACATATATATCCCATGCATAAACATTGAATAATAAACCACACAATAATGTATGACTCATCATTCAGTTCAGCCATAATAGCTCAATACTAGGGAATGTCCAAACACCGCAGAGGCGATCAGGACAGAAAAGAGAAGTGCTGCACTTCAAATAAAAAAAATAAATACAATTTTTACTTTAAATAACACATACATGTACAGGGCAGGACGGTGACTCAGTGGTTAGCACTCTGGCCTTTGCAGTGCTGGGTGCAAGGTTCAAATCTCAGCCAGGACAATATCTGCATGGAGTTTGCCGGTTCTCCCTGTGTTTGTGTGAGTTTCCTCCGGGTACTCCGGTTTCCTCCCACATCCCAAAAACATGCAGTGAGGTTAATTGGCTTCCCATCTAAAATTGACCTTAGACTTTACTAAAGACATATTACTATGGTAGGGACATTAGATTTTGAGCTCTTTTGTGGAGCTAGTGACATGACTATGGGCTTTGTACAGCGCTACGTAATATGTTGGCGCTATATTAATACTGGGTGACAATAATAAAATACATTCATGTATATTTTAATGGTTATTTAAATAAATATGATTCATTTTATTTTTTGTGCCTAAAAGTGGAATGACTCACATGGACATATAATTGGTATCCATCCGCTCGGATTCAGACAGGCAGGAGCTCAGGACTTTTACATCAGGCAAGCTATGGCAGTCGATGGACGTCCACGTGGGAAGATCCCGGAGAAGGAAATATTTCCAAAGAAGCCGGTCTTGCACCATTTCATTCCAGTAACGGTTGGTCATCCCCAGCCTGCACAGGTCTTGTGGTGTGAGGAATGATAATATGTGCAGCTGCATGTCAGCCTAGAAAAA
>NC_092863.1:94704688-94714764 GCF_032062135.1 Pyxicephalus adspersus | reverse complement strand
GAGGTGAGAAGTGACCTGGCTGTAGCAAAGACAAATCAGGTCAGCAGGCTGCGGCAGAGCTGTGTATACCTCAGTACAGGATGGATCCTTTGACACCCCCCATATAAGTACCCTACCTGTGTATTTTGCCCCTGGCTGGGGAAATAGGGTAAGTAATGATGGCTGGATGTGTTCCTGTAGAAGGAAAAACACTGGAAGCCAATTTCAATGGAGAAAATGCCCCCCATCTCCTAATAGGAGCCAGCTGTGTACTTACCCGGCATTTGGGAGTCACTTACCGGCAGGCTGTCCAGAAGGCTGTCCCCTGTGTCCCCTGTGTCCCCTCTCTCAGCCTCCTGCACCCTTCCTCCTCTCGGTAAGTAACGATCTCTCAGCTGTGTGAAGCCATTAATGAGAGCAGCCTCCAGCCTCCCCCACTCCACAGACGACACCGCACTCCCCTCTGCCATTCTCTGACCTCCTGTCACCTCACAATAGAAACACTGTCATGTGTAGTCACATGACTTCCTCATGACACGCCCCCTCCATCCAGCGTCATTCATTCCACGCTGGAAGGCTCCCATCATGTGACCCGCCCCTAGCAACCCATTGTTTACATAGCAACTGTCAGGCCTAGCAAAGCTTTACATGAAACAATCTGCTTCCTTTTTCTCAGTAGTTCGGGTGACAGAGGAGGACTACAAGTCCCAGCATCCTCTGCTAAACACAAGGCTGGCCCATATTTCCTGTTATGTTATAAAAGAGTGGGCAGCCTTTGATTCATGGCAGCCTTTGCCTGTTTGAGTGGTTTGGACTTGAAGGTGGGGTCCATTCCAGCTACTCTGTGACCTCCACATGCCACTCCCATCACAAACTTTTCTAGGTCTACCCAAATAAGTATATTATTCAACAGTATTTATAGCACCTGATCTATCAATATGATAAGGTCATGGAAACTAACATTTTTTTTATCAGATATATCTTCCGCAGTCTTTAAAATGTCACCTGCTTCATACTGATTAGTTTTCACCAACAAAAAAAAAAAAAATATATCAAACATTATTTATAAGCACTTGTATCAATATGCTAATTTTTAATTTAGTGAGCAATGTGATTCAATAAACACCACAGAGTCAGGCAGGCTGGATTTTCTAAAACCAATTTTGAAAGATCATCTATGCATATTTGTAGAGGTGAGAGGTGAAAAAAACGACACTTTTACTAATGATAAAATAAAAGGTTAATTCATTAATGTTACATTCCCCAGGGATTAACTGCCAGCAGCTATTAGACTGCAATGGGAGATGCCCAGCTATGCCAGCTATGGGGTCCCTGACTAGGTTAGTTCAGATCTCCCACCCCCTTCTCAACACATTTTCCCACCAGAAACTTTTTCCACACCCAAACATTTTTCACGCACCCATCTAAAACTTTATACCTATACCCCCCCGATATTGCCTACCAGACATTATCCCGCCAAAAAACACACTGACACTTTCTTGAATTTAAAATGGCTTGCAAGCAGCCGATTTACTAACAAAATATAACTTTAATACCAATAAATAACCAATAAAAAACCATTAAATATACCAAATATTTAAATAAAATAAATATTAAACAAATTAACATAAATTAACATATGAAACATATCCATTAATAAACCAATGACATATAATTCACAATCCTTTCACATATAAAACTTTTCCTCAACCAAATAAACGTGTAAACAAAACCCCATATTTAAACCACTGTGCCCAATTGTACTAAAACCAACCAACTCCAGTTTACTTCACCAGGCTGCAGGTCTAGGAAAAGTCCGCTTCAACCACATAAATTTATTATTTAACCACACACTGGCCCCTAGCCGCCCAGCACCGCCTTAGGGGCCACACCATAACACCATTTAATGGGCACCCTACCATTGGATTGCCCTTTCATAATGACCAACAGGATTCCACAACGCCACAGCGCTCAGATGGGATACCTCACGCCTGAGCGCCCCTGCACACTCGAAGAGCTCTCTGTATGCCATCCTGCAACCCCAAACACCACATATCTACTCCTACTGCATTGAGCTGCACCCCATCACTCCATAGGAACCTCCCAGTTTCTTCCTCCAGGTCCCTATGCCGAACCACAACCCCTCCATTCCTGGCCACAAACCTGCCCACCTTCTTGTTGACTTTAATCCTGGTTTTATTAACCTGGTCCACCGAGTGTGCCCCTCTCAACGTGGTTCTGGCTACCATATCAGACCAAACTATTACTAGTCCTGGGAACTCCACTTGCAATCTCAGGTAATCCAGCCTAAGATCCCTGATTAATTCCCGCATTGACCTGTGACCTAAATCATTACCCCCCACATGTATAACTACCACATCCGGAGGGCCGAATTCCCAGCCACCGCACTGTAGCCTCTTTCCTTGAAAAACCGAGCTGCCGTCCTTTGAGCCGAACCTCTGGCCTCTTGGATCCCCACCAAACAAAGGAATGCCCCACTATCCAGACCAAGCAGTAACAAACAACCAATCCAATAATAGTCAGACCCCCCGCCCCTTTACAACATGGCTGCACTTACAATTGGAAATGCCTCGATTCCCAGCACCCAATCTGCCCAATTACCTGATCCCCCAACCCTCATCTAGCTGCCTCTGTAGCTGCCCCAATTCTGAAGGAGTGAGATGAGTAACCCACAGGATCTTTCCCCATGAACACCAAGCATTTCTTAAAAACCGCTATGAACTGAAAACGGGACAAAAAGGCCCACCCTCATGTACCAACACTGATCCCCCCACCTGCAGTCTCCCTCTAAGAAAATCCCCAACTACCGTCAAACTATTGATAGCCTGCACCACTCCTAGGTTATCACAATGAAACCTAACCTTCTTGTCCGCCAGTGCCTCCCCCCACAATTCAACCACCACCACAATCAGAAAAAGTTCCAAGACTACCAAGTTCTTCACCAACTCGGCCTCCACCCACTCTTACAGCCATGCCCCCACACACCACCTGCCCTGAAAATAAGCTCCAAATCCTGTAGAACTTGCTGCATCTGTAAACAGCTCCAAATCCATAGCCGCCACTGGCCCTTCCAACCACATAGCCTTACCGTTGAAAGACTCCAGAAAAACTTTCCACACCTGCAAGTCAGCCCTCACTTTTTTTGATAAGCGCACAAAAAGCCCTGGAGACCTGACCCTGGCCGCTACCAACCGTCGACAAAACATTCTCCCCATCCTAACCACTCTACTAGCAAAATTTAATTTGCACAACAAGGACTGCACCTCCTTCAACCTCATTTTTCTGCAACCACACACAGCCACCACCTCTACCCACAAAGCCACCAGCTTGTCCTGAGGCAACCTACTCTCCATAGCCTTAGAATCCAATTCTATCCCTAAAAATGTAATGGTCAACCCTGGGCCCTCTTTCTCTTACGCTGGGGGGACCCCAAATCTCTCAGCCACATGCTGCAAAGTCCCCAACAAAACATAACAAACCGAACTACCCGCTGGCCCCAGCAACAAAAAGTCATCCAAGTAATGAATGACCAAATCCAGCCCTGCCACTGTCCTCACCACGCACTCCAAAAAAGAACTAGACATCTTAAACAAGGCGCAGGAGATAGAGCATCCCATGGGCAGACACCTGTCCACAAAATACTCCACCTACAACCCAACAAACCAATGCATTCAGGATGCACTATCGCCCCCTTACACCCACCCCCTTGCTGTAAAGCCCTAACCACCTCCCGCAGCCCCTTTAAAATTTCCCGGACCCCCTAGAAGAAAAACTGCCCCCTTCCGCTACCCCCCTGCTCAGGCCCCCCTAACAGGTATACAATTGCTCTCCATACCCCTTATCCCCACCCCCCCTCAGGACCCCTATAGCACCTACCTGGAAGATCCGCAGCCATGGATCCCGCTGACCTCTTAGGACCCCGAACCGCCACCGGCTCCTGGCCTGCTTCTTCTTCTTCTTCTCCAGATGAAGAGAGTTCCCCCTCCGAGCGGGAAACTCCCAGAGACGAAGCCAAGAACGGGCCGGCCATCCCACGCTTCCGCCGGGGCCCAGCAGTACGCAAGGCCTCGGATTCAGGTGAAGCCTCACCATGCGGCGTTTTCCCTAAAGCGCGCACCCCCTCTTGGACACTCTCTGCCAGGTCCCTGCAGAACGCAAGGCATCTCAAGGCCTCACCTGCAGGGGAGAGGGGACTGAGGTCCCTGGCAGCCGCAGCCCTCTCACCAGAGTTACGACGATGAAGAGGATTCCTCCCTACCCTTTGCCCAGCTTGGACCGAACACTGCCTAGCCTGCATGGTAGGAGGGTCCCTCTGGGGGCTCCCAAGGTGGCCCTGAGCTCTGGCAAAAGGCTCAGGGCCCAAGGGCACCGGAGGCCTATGTCTCCGAGGCCAAAGCCCCCCTAACCTAGCGACCGGGGGCCCACTAGCAGCCCCCCAATTGCCTCAGCAACCCTTTCCTGTAGCCAAGCCTCACCTTGTGAGGCCGCTGCAGCCCTAAGCTGTGCCATCAGGGTGTCACAAGATTCCATGATGGGGACCTACCTCCAATTTTCCTTCCCACAAAAAACTGTCCCTCACTTCCGACGGACCCTCCTACTTAAACCCTTGTATTCTGCTCCCCTATACTTCCGACCCGACCTCTAACTGATCCCACCCCTATCTTCTCTCACTCACATTTAACCCTTACCAAACCTGCAGGGGGCTGCCTTCACACCCTGTCATGCCAGCGCTCCGCTTAGTCTCTTGCTGTATTTTCACAGGGGAGGTTTTAGGCTTCCAGCTGCGCCATCAGACACAAAGACATCACTTCCCTATTAAGGAAAAAGTACAGGGTTCTTTCGGAGTCTACCTCCTTAGCTACCAATTTTTTTCTTTGTTCAATCATTGCCCCATTTGCCTACCAAGGTAGAATGCCATGGGGAAGAGCCAGTACCAGGTATTTTGAAAGATTCTAACTGGGAGTGAAAAACCATTGGGAAAGTATCTACAACAATAGTGGTGGACTATCAAGTAACCCTGGGAATAAGCCTCCAATGAGTAAATGACAAGTTTACTATAACACAAATCTCAGGTAATGACAACAGCTGATGTGAAAATTGGTAACTCTTTCAATAAAAGCTCACAATGACGAGAATTTCTATTTCTGCCTTAAGTTTTTCTTTAATCCAGAAAATGCAAGGATTGTGGCATACATTAAATAAAAAACTGAAATCACAGGCACAATGGATAATCCTCATCTCCTTTTTAGGAACTCCAGAGTCTTCTTGGCATTATTGGTGCTCCAGCCTTGTCCTCTTAGAGGACCTTCAGAAATGCCAACATAAGTGTCCAAAACATTCTTCCCAACTTCTTTAAAGTTAGGGATTTTGCTGTGCATCTCAGAATCAGATACGGGAAGAAATGTCTGAGCAGTAGCTGAGGGCCCAGAAACACATCTCTCCACAGTACATCAAAGCCAGGACATGGACGTCACTGAAGATAACTAAGTGGGGAGTAACGCACAGATAATATCAGGGAGATGTCACATGAGTTTATAGAAAGCATATAGAATGCAAAGGGAGAAAAAACATGTAAAAATCTATTTGCTTAAAGCAGCAGCCCAAAACTAATATCAGTCCCTGCTGGAGAGTTTTGCAGTATTATGAGTTTATTTTATATCATGTAGAACACAACAGGAGCACACAAAGGCTTAGTCTACACGGACTGTTTCCCCAGCGTTTAAGGCTTAGACTACACGGACTGTTTCCCCAGCATTTAACCTGAGGCTTTTAAAGCCCATGTTTGAAGTCCCCATGCATTCCAATGAGCTAATCTACACCAGGACGTTTCCTTCAGGCACGTTTATGAGCTTTATCTTAAACGTTGCTTGCAACGTTTAAAAAGTTAAAACGCAGGATAAACGTGAGAAAACGCTCCCATTGAACTCAATGGAGGCTTTTACAAGCATTTTTAGGCTTCAATTGAAAACAATAAGGTTTTTTAAAACATTTTTACCAGGTCTTTGGAATCTGGAAGCCCCCTTTAATAAGGAGACTCCCAGATCCCCACCACCCCACCCTGGGGAATGAGTACAGGGGTACATAAAACCCCTTACTCATTCCCTGAAAGGGTTAAAATATGTGTAGAAAATTGGACCAGGCTTTAATGTTAACTTATTTTATTAAATGTGTGAGTGTTTGTGTAACTAAACTTTTTTTTCAGGTTATCCCAATGACAGGATGATTCCCATGGCTGCAATCCTGACTGAGCACAGCCATGGGACTCCTCCTAACAGTGAGGGATTGCAGGGCACTAGGGGTGCTGACAGCTCTGCTCCCCTAATTACTCCCAAGCCCTAGAGGAGCTGTAGTATGTATTATAGATACAGAACACATCACAGCTCCTCTAGGGCTGCGGGAGAATTCAGGGGAGAAGAGCTGTCAGCATGTTACACAAACACTCACACATTTAATAAAATAATTTAACATTAAAGCCTCGTCCAATTTTTACACATATTTTACCCATTTCAGGGAATTAGTAGGGGATTTTATGTATCCCTGTACTCATTCCCTGAAAGGGTTAAAAGTAAACTTTTTATAAACGCTTATGTAAAATCGCAGCAAATCACGACAATTCGTGGTAAAACGCGTCATAGGCGTTTATAAAAGTTTTTTAGCGTTTTAAAGTTAAGCTTTAAAACGCTTGTAAAAGTGCTTAAAGAGGCATATAAACATGGTAGGAATGTTTATATGCGTTTTTAAAACCGTTCATGTAGACCCAGCCAAAGATGGATCAGATCACCAAAAAAACAAATAAAAAGTGTAATTTTTTTAATTAAAAAATGTGTAAAGGACAAGACTGTTTTAAATAAATCAATACAAAATATAAAAATAATATAAAGCCCTAAATTTGCTTGTGACCCATGATGATCATAATTGTCTATCATACACTCTTCACCTTTACGGCTCATCAGTTCAGAATTACCCCAAATAATGGGCCAATAATTATTAGGTGTGGTGTGATACCAAAATCTGTAGAACATTAGTTGTGTTTAGAAATTTATTGCTATCACTGGATGGCATTGTTGGTGAGTGATGGGTTTATTGAAATATCTGGAGTCCAAAGCCCCCCTAATGTTTTCCTTGTCCTCTATCCAACGGCCCTACAGCAATCACTTTTGCATTACAAGAGTTTAGGACCGGTTGCTTCCTAGCAGAGAATATTGGCAGTTTAGACCAACCCTTCTTTACATTATACAAGGTTAAATAAAAAACAAAAAAAAAAGTCACCATTTTATTACTCATGAGCACAGTTCAGCCCCATATATTTCTAAAGGGCATTAGAATAATAGCATGTGATGTGTCTCCCAGTCTCATACAGGATTACAGATTCTCCAAACAGGGAGGAGGGGGAAAAAGTAAATAAAGTTTTGTTCGAAAGTTTAGTTTAGTGTACCTTTAGCTAACAAAGTGGCAGTGTTTATGTCTTGAAATAAAACCTCATCATTCAGTTGTATGGGACTTCTTGTCTTCAGCATTTTTAGTAGATAGTAAACACCATCCTTAAGACACTGAAAAAAAAACATACAAAGGCAATGTATTACAACATATTAAAAATATAGAGACATGCAGTGATGACATCACATGTAATAAAAATGGTAAGTTTTTATTTAGAAAAAATAATGTTAAGTTATGGAGGAACTCAGAAAGCCAAATACAAATGTGATTAAAACATCAGCTTTTAATAACGCCTCTACAAAGACTCTGTATACAGAGTTTATCCTGAGGAGTTCCAGTGAGCTATGCACTTGTGGGGTCCAAAGCATTTGGTTGGGTACATCAATTTTGTAACACACTTTAGGAAACCTATACAATAAACTACCCATAACCCTAAATGACTGGCTGCAGCAAACTTCAATTTTAAGTGGAACTAAAGTCCCTACCATGTTAATGTGTGATCAGGCAGGTCCTTACTGCAGAAAGAGACATGCGATGTCCCCTCTACAATAACTATTTTTACCTGCCCGGTTGCTGTATATCTGTCAAAATTCACAGAGCCACACATGAAACAAAATAAACCTAAATAGGGGTGGGGCTCAGCTGAATTGAAAGATGGCACATTTATTATTATATAAAAATATATATAAAGGATTTTTGTTATTTATATAAAGGATTATTGGTAATATCCTGAGATTTATTATCCAAGGATTTAAAATAAAATGCAGTCTAAATGCACATATATAATGTTGTATTCAGGGACAATTAATGCTTCACTGGTTGATGTTCATTAGGTAAAGCATTTAATTGGCCATATAAAGGTCACTGCCAAAGTCTTGTCTCATCACAAGTTCAGTAATAATTACCTGACGGCCAATCAAGTACTGAATCCACATGATCATTTCTATCAGTCATCTTTATAGCATGCACTGAAATGTATTGCAGGCAAATCACAAAATTTGCAGCACTAAGCCTGAGGATTGTTCTTATTGTTTGGCAAATCACAAAGAATCTCAAGATGGCTGCATTTACCAGGGGGAAAATTGGGACATGAGAGGAAAGTATAGTTCCTGAAGGACTACACAAACCCACACAAACACGGGGAGAACTCACAAAATCCTGGCAGATAGTGTCCTGGCCGGGAATTTAAGAACAGATACAAAATGATGCTCCAAACTGACATGAGCACTGCTCAATGGAAGTCAGTGGGATTTTGATGAACTGTGTATGTGCATTCTAAACACACATCAAATGAAGGAAACAAACGCCCATGGACATTTAACCTAAGAAGGTCCTTATCAATGTCTAAAGTAGCATTAGTGATCAATGGCAGTTGTCAGGGTTTATCTATGAATAAAGTCAGCCCTTATTAGCAAAATGAAATGATGAAGCCGGTGTGGGGAATTAATTTCTGGCATATAAAGCTTATAGCTGACATGTGGTGGGGTCAGATCTCGAGCCTGATTTTTTAAAGTTGAAAATGGAACACAGAAACTTCAATGCATTCCCATAAAATTCTTTAACAGGACTGTAATAAAGATGAAGCAGCAGTACCCTTTATCTCTTCCAATGTTCCCTTCTTACTGGGTTTGTTAGGAACATAAAAGGCACAGAATAAAAAATTGCAGTCACCTGTTTGGAAGCATTGTTCTCTTCAGCTAAACTCTGTGGCTCTGTAATAATCTGAATAATTTCTCTGACTTTCTGCAAGGGGTCACCATTTGCAAATTCTTCATCCACCAGCCGAGTCTCCTCGTAGTAAGTAATGTCTAATATAGCCTGCAGAAGAACAGTTGTGTTATATTGGGTTAAGTTATAATGACAACATAGGCTTTAGGAATAAATTAGAACACAGACAATGTCTGAATTATTATTATTATTATTATTATTATTATTAATAATAATAATAATAATAAATAGGATGTATATAGCGCAAACATATTACACAGCGCTGTACATCAAATAGGGGTTGTAAATGACAGGCAGATACAGACAGTAACACAGGAGGAGCAGTGGACCCTAACCCGAAGAGATTACAATCAAGGAGATATGTAAGTCAGCCTATAAATAAAGAGACGCTGCCAAGGTCCAGATTTCATCAAACAGGTTTGCTATATTTCCTTTGGAAACGCTCCCTACTTTAATTCATAGCCAGCTAGAGGAGTGTAACGTCAGACCATGGCAGATAAAAATGCTGTAGAACTTGCTGGCACTTCACTGTTGCTGGTTCCTGTATAGCAGTGTTTCTTAGCCAGGGATTGTGGAATCCTAGGGTTCCCCCGGAGGCTGCTAGGGGTTCCCAGAGCAATGAGAAACTTGTGCCTCTCAGGTCCAGGTCAGTGATTAGCGTAATGCTGTCCAACACACAGCGGCTCCAATTCCTGTGTCCCCACCACTGCCAGCATATGAGCCCCAAGGAACTTCTGATCGATAAAACTTTCCCGTTTTACATACCTTTCCATGGGGATTTGGATATTATGTCCTACATCAGTTACTATTATAGGAACAGATAAAACTTTACCACCACTAACAAGTCAATTTCTTAACATTGCATGGACTACATAACTAACTTTCCTCCCTCTGCTTTATCTGTGCTTACT
>NC_092863.1:94693628-94702944 GCF_032062135.1 Pyxicephalus adspersus | reverse complement strand
ATACATGCCACATTTTTGTCAAATATCAGCCCTGAGGCGATTATCGGAAGAGAATGATTTGACGTGTGTACGAGGCCTTACTTATATCTTCTCCCAGGTCCGTTATTCCTTTCCTCCATATAACAATGCTGCCAAACACCCTCTATTCCTGGCTGCACATCTCACAATGCTACACACCAAAAATCTATCAGCAAAGGCTCATATATACTGTGGGTATCCTACCTGATAGGATATGGGAGGTGAATGTTAACAGACGAGGTTTACTTGTTTTCATTTTTTTTTTTTTTTTTGGTGATTTAGTGCAGTATAAACATTTTAGACTTTTTTGATCATTAAACTTTTTTAATGATTAAAACAAAGAATTTAAATGAAACACCCGTCCCATTCTGCCTTGATCACTGCAGTGATTTGAAGACAGAATGGGAGTGCAGAGCCTCCGGGACATCTACATCACACATCCCACGAGGCTCCTGGCTGCTCCTTCTGCACAATTTGGGCATACGCAGAAGGGGTATTTGCCTACACTGAGGGGAAAGAGATGCCGATCTCAGGCATGTACAGTGTGTTCATTATTGTTTTTCTTTCCCTATTACAGCAGGCTATGTCTCCCCATCTCCCACCTGGTTACTTTTTTACGAACGATTTTTTGCCCAATCGATCGTTCGTCGTTCGATTGGAACGATAAAAATTGGAAGTGTGTACGCACCTTTAGCCCTCTGCCACCAACACTTATGTAACATTTACCTGTACTACAAAAGCAGGCTGTAATGTATAGTCACTGGTGACGAAAAACTGTTTATTTTGCCAAAAGACCAAACTTACAAAAAATGTATGTTAACTCTATAGCAGTAATTGGATTCCTCCTTTTGGATCACATGCATTGTTTTTCTAAATGCACATGCTGATTAAGCTGCCCAGAAAAATGATAGTTATAGGCAAAGGCTTAAACCATAACATTGTTGCATGTCCAAGTAAAAAAAATGAAACCATGCGAAGAAAAGGTGACCATTGTGAGCACACCTAGAAGTTTTCTAGTTCCCAACAATCACTATCAATGACATTTTTGCTAAAAAGCTTAGCTTGCATATTACAAAGTCATAAATAAAAGCATGTCATTGCATGTATTGACTTCATACAATTTTAAAATGTAATAGTTTTCACAATAGTGCCCTTGGCTATGTGCAGACAGAAGTTCAGAGAGAAAGAAAAATTCATTTTTCGGGAAACATTTCAGTCCTTCCTTTGGCATCTATGGCATTTGGTTGTTTTTCTTTTTTATTGGCCTTCCGAATGCCCAGGAAAGTAGTTTAATTCCTTCCTCGGCGAAGTTACAAAAATGGTTTTTTGAGTGACAAATTAAGAAATGAACCACAATTTTGGTGCAAGCATGTTGACTTAAGTAATGATACTAGCTGCCAGTTATGGACCTAAAAAGCCACAGCCAATTGTTTTTAAATGAGCAGCCATTCAGACTCCAGACTCCAATGTCTGTGTGAACTTCTCCATTCATTTCTATGTTAAATAAACACTTTGATGCCTACTCAGGAGCCCTTTGCCTTCAGACACTGGTCCTCCAGAGGCATAGTGAATGGTGCTGTCTGAACATTGTCATTGGTCAATGTTATATTGCTAGGGGCCCGGTCATACATGCGTAGTGTTCCCAGGAGAGAATTCAGAGGAGAGAGAGAAAGACAGGCTTTTGTATGGCACAATATTTTTCTTAACCACCTGAGCGTTACACTGAGGTCTAGATTTCTGTACCAAAAGTGATCCACTGTTTTTCATGAAATTTTTTTTTTTAAATTGTAGCACAGTCCAGTCTGGGGTGCATTGCAGGGTCAGGGCTATCTGATGTGCCAAATCAATACTAATATAAATGGAATCTGAAGGATACATGGAATCCGAGATTTCATTATCACAAGATTAGGCCTTGATCATCTCACCCAGCCAATATCGATTTTCAAGGGAGTGAATGGATGTAAGTATAGAGGTTTATGCTTAGTAATACACCCAAATCATTCACCATCATACGTTTGTAATCATTCGGGCCAATTTTGGCAGTACGACCCATTTGTATTATATCTTTCATAGTGGAGGATCTGGAAGGGTGTCTGATGTTTCTGGGTGGTATGGGTGATGCTAACATGACTTTTGACAAACTCCAGCCTATTAAATGTTTATTATTTTTACACAGTATTTATATACCAGCAACATATTATGCAGCGCTGTACAAAGTCATGTCAGTAGCTCACAATCTAATGTCCCTACCTCAGTCTAATGTCATTCATACATTAGTTGGGAAGCCAACTAACCTAACTGCATGTTTTTGGAATGTGGGAGAAAACTGGAGAACCTGGAGAAAATCCCACGGAAATACAGGGAGAACCTGCAAACTTCATGCAGAGTGTCCTGGCTGAGATTTGAACCTGGGACTTGCAAAGGCTGCAGTGCTAACCACTGTGCTGCCCTATCCACATCTCACAGTATATTAGTGTGCTGGTCATTAGGAAGCACCTAGTGCTGCAAAGCCCAAAGTGCTAACCACCGATCCACGTTTTTGTCACTTCCCTATTAAGGAAAAAGTACAGGGTTCTCTCGCAGTCTACCTCCTTAGTTACTAATTTTTCCCTTTATTCCCTCATTGCCCCATTTGCCTACCAAGGTAAAATGCCATGGTGAAAAGCCAGTACCAGGTATTTTGAAAGATTCCAACTGGGAGTGAAAAAGCATTGGGAAAGTATCTACAACAAAGGTTGTGGACTATCAAGTAAACCAGGGAATAAGCCTCCAATGAGTAAATGACAAGTTTACTATAACACAAATCTCAGGTAATGACAACAGCTGATATCGGTGACTCGCTCAGTAAAAGTTCACAATAACAAGAATTTCTATTTCTGCCTTGAGTTTTTCTTTATTCCGGAAAATGCAAGGACATACATTAAATAAAAAACTGAAATCACAGGCACAATGGATAATCCTCATCTTGTTTTTAGGAACTCCAGAATCTTCTTGGCATTATCGGTGCTCCAGCCTTGTCCACTTAGAGGACCTTCACAAACGCTAACATAAGTGTCCAAAACTTTCTCCCCAACTTCTTTAAAGTTCAGAATTTTGCTGTGCGTCTCAGAATCAGATCCAGGAGGAACGTCTGAGC
This sequence comes from Pyxicephalus adspersus, assembly GCF_032062135.1. NCBI lineage: Eukaryota > Metazoa > Chordata > Amphibia > Anura > Pyxicephalidae > Pyxicephalus > Pyxicephalus adspersus. The sequence continues at coordinate 94,699,790 of NC_092863.1, read as the reverse complement.
AGTAGCTGAGGGCCCAGAAACACATCTCTCCACAGTACATCAAAGCCAGGACATGGACGTCACTGAAGATACCTAAGTGGGGAGTAACGCACAGATAATATCAGGGAGATGTCACATGAGTTTACAGAAAGCATATAGAATGCAAAGGGAGAAAAATAAGAAAAAAAAAATACAAAAATCAATTTGCTTTTACCAGCAGCCCAAAACTTATATCAGTCCCTGCTGGGGAGAAAAACCATCTAATGTTTTGCTATACCTCTGGGGTAATTCCTCAGTTAGAGTTCTGCTGTATTATGAGTTTATTTTATATCATGGAGAACACAACAGGAGCACACAAAGATGTATCATCCAAAAAACTACTAGCACATAAAACTATTTTTTTTCATTAAAAAATAATTGAAGGACGAGACAGTTTTAAACAAATCAATACAAAATATTAAAATAATACAATGCTTTTAATTTGCCTGTGATTGCCATGATGATCATGATTGTCTATCATACACTCTTAACCCTTAAGGCTCATCAGTTCAGAAATACCCCAAATAATGGCCCAAAAATAATAGGTGTGGTGTGATACCCAAAATGTGTTGAACATTAGTTGCGTTTAGTATTTTTTTGCTATCACTGGATGGCATTGTAGGTGAGTGAAGGGTTTAATGAAATATCCAAACCCCATAATGTTTTCCTTGTCCTCACTTTTTCTCTACAGAGAAGAGTTTAGGAAGGGCTGCTTCCTAGCAGAGAATATTGGCAGGTTGGGTCAACCCTAAAATACATTATACAAGGTTAAATAAAAAAACAAAAAACAACTTCACCGTTTTATTACTCATGAGCACAGTTCAGCCCCATATATTTCTATAGGGCATTAGAATGATAGCATGTGATGTGTCTCCCAGGCTCATACAGGGTTACAGATTCTCCAAACAGGGAGGAGGGGGAAAAGGTAAATGAAGTTTTGTTCGAAAGTTTAGTTTAGTGTACCTTTAGCTAACAAAGTGGCTGTGTTTAAGTCTTGAAATGAAACCTCATCATTCAGTTGTATGGGGCTTCTTGTCTTTAGCATTTTTAGTAGATAGTAAACACCATCCCTAAGACACTGAAAAAAAAAAACAATATATTACATTTTAATTAAAATATAGAGAGACACAGAGATGACATCACATGTAATATAAATAGAAAGTTTTTATTTAGAAAAAATAATGTTAAGTTAATGAGGAACCCAGAAAACCAAATACACATGTGATTTAAACATCAGCTTTAATAACTCATCTACACAGATTCTGTATACCGACTTTATCCTCTGTATACAGAGTCGGAGTGAATTATGCATTTGTGGGGTCCAAAGAATTTTGCTGGGTAAACCAATTTTGTAATACACTTTAGGAAGCCTACACAATAAACTACCCATAACCCTAAATGACTGGCTGTAGCAAACTTCAATTTTAAGTGGATCTAAAGTCCCTACTATGCAAATGTGTGATCAGGCAGGTCCTTACTGCTGTCCATCTGTCAAAATTCACTGAGCTGCACATGAAATGAAAGAAACGTAAATAGGGGTTCATTTCAGCTGAATTGAAAGATGACACATTTATAAACAAAGAATAGTGAATTAGTGGTATCAGTCTTGCTGTGTGTATTCATCTTCTTCCACCTCGACACACAATTTACCAAGTTAGCTGTTCATCTGGGCTTATCTGCATCTTCCTATGTCTCTGCTATGTATTGCCTGTTGTACAAGGCCATGGAAGATGATGGTGCTATATAATTATTAATAATTACACATACAGACACACAAGCTGATAACCCGGCATTGCCCGAGTATTTATTTACTGCAGTCTTGTATTATACAGGAAAAGGAATCAAATAAAGCTATAGTGATTTTCTGGTCTACAGTGTTTTTTAATTTTTTTGCCTTTGATTGAACTCGGCCGATTGCCTTTCATTTTCTCGATTATTACAGGACAGAAAAAAAAAAAAAAGAGAAAAAAAAAAAAAAAGTATGTAAAAATATAAGCAAAAGGCACACTGCCACTGAGCAATACATACACACATACATGCAAATATACCTCTGACACATACCACAGCGCTGTACAAAGATGCACTCACATGAGTCTGAGTCATATGTCTATTAATTTTGGTCTAAATGTCTCAATGCGTTTCCGAGTGATGGTGGAACATAGCAAGTTTGGTTGAAATACCTCCATGCATTTCCTAGTGATGATATACACACATACATACATCCAAATAAAGCTCTGACATATAGCACAGCACTGTACAAAGATGACTGGTGCACTCACATGAGTCTCCGTCATATGTATGGCAAGTTTGGTTGAAATGTTTCTATGCATTTCTCTATGCAATGTCTCGAGGGATGGTGGAACATACATACATACGATTATTGTTAATATCCTGGGATTTAATATCCAAGAATATATGCACTTAGGGACCATTAATGGTCCACTGGTAGATGTTCATTAGGTATAGCAATTAATTGGCCATATAAAAGTCACCACCACAGTCTTGTCCCATTTCAAATTCAGTAATAGTTATCTGAAGGCCAATCAAGTACTGAATCCACATGATCATTTCTATCAGTCATTTTTATAGCATGCACTGAAATGTATTGCAGGCAAATCACAAAATTTGCAGCACTAAGCCTGAGGATTGTTCTTATTGTGTGGCAAGTCACAAAGAATCTCAAGATGGCTGCATTTACCTGGTGAAAAATTCTTTGGTCACTTAGGTTCCAGTTCTCTCTTTCACCCACTGTATGGCAGTACATGTAGAGCAAGGCTCCTCGCCTCCAGTGGAGGCATTCCTTAACATCCAAGTCAAGGAGAAAACGCTGGGGGAAAAAAAAACATGAGACATGAGCACTGCTCATTGGAATTTTGATGAACTGTATAAGTGCAATCTAAACACACATCAAATGAAGGAAACAAACGCCCATGGACATTTAACCTAAGAAGGTCTTTACCAGTCTCTGAAGTGTTAGTGGTCAATGACAGTTGTCAGGGTTCACCTATAAATAAAGTCAGTCCTCATTAGCAAAATGTAAGGATGGAGTGGGGTAATGCATTTCTGGCAAATAAAGTTTATAGCTCACATGTAGTGGGGTCAGATCTTGAGCATGACTTCAGCTTTTTAAAGCTGAAAATGGAACACAGATACTTCAATGCATTCCTATTAAATTCTTTAATAGGACTGTAATAAAGATGAAGTAGCAGTACCCTTTATCTCTTCCACATTATGTAGCCGGCTGAAATGAAAATTCTTCACAATGTTCCCCTCTTACTGGGTTTGTTAGGAACATAAAAGGCACAGAATAAAAAATTGCAGTCACCTGTTTGGAAGCATTGTTCTCTTCGGCTAAACTCTCTGGCTCTGTAATAATCTGAATAAGTTCTCTGACTTTCTGCAAGGAGTCACCATTTGCAAACTCTTCGTCCACCAGCCGATTCTCTTCATAGCAAGTAATGTCTAATATGGCCTGCAGAAGAACAGTTATGCTATATTGGGTTAAGTTAAAATCATTATTAATAATAATAATATTAATATTATTATGATTATCAATAAATATGATTTATATAGCCCCAACATATTACACAGCGCTGTACATTAAATAGGGGTTGCAAATGACAGACAGATATACAGTGAGTCAGGAGAAAGAAAGGACCCTGCCCCGAAGAGCTTACAATCCAGGAGAATCTAGTGAAATAAAACAGGTCAGTCATAGAGACTCCATAATTGATGATTTTTCTGTAGAATGAGCTGCGATAATGTTACCTGACTATAAAGGCGCAAACAAGGCAATCCATTACAGTTCTGTGTCTCTTTGGAACACGCATCCTTTAAACTTTGTAGTGTTACAGATGCTTTTAATAAAAGGGGATCTGTTAAGAAAAAAAAAACAGGTTAAACATTACATTTCTAAATCCATCATAGGATATAATATAAAGAAACCGACTCAACCAAATCTTCTAAAATCATATTAGAATATATTAAAAATATTAAATATCATATTAAATATTAAAAATTATTTGTGAAATGGAATTAGTATTTTTAAAACTGTAGCTGTAAGAAACGTGCTAATTCTGCTATTATTATGTTATTTTAGGTACTGTCCTAGAGTGACAACACTCTGTTGCATAAGCATTAGGAGTAAACATTTCAATGCAAATTAGCCACCCACTGTTGTTACCATCAGGAAAGCTACCTAGAGAAATGCAACGCAAGCCAATGCTGGATTGCAGATAAACAATAAGTGGTTGCAGGAAAAAGCATTCCTGTCATATCAAAGAATATAAAAAGGTGACAAAAACTGGTGACAATATAAAAAGGTGACAAAAACAAAAAAAAAGGAGACTGTTTAGAATGCTCAAACTCTCCAGAATTGGACAGATGCACCTGAAACGCAGTTACCTCTTTCCGTTATGTATTTCATGGATATTAGGCTGGGTTCAAATCTAATTGTGCACAATTGTGAGTTGTGTCATATTATAAAGTGGAACTAAACCAAAAAAAAAAACCTCACAATCACCTTTGCTTCCACAGAGTCCTCAATTTTTACGGAGCGATCCTCACTTGGGTCCCTCGCCGTCCTGGAATATGCCTTTGTCGCGGCACAGAGGAAACGCCGTCATCTTCCTCCGTCTTTTTCTTTCTTTTGGCTATGTCACTGTATCTTGCACTGCTCGGGCGTGCAATATGGGGTGACGTAGGCTGCTGTAAATGGAGAGGATTTTTTCCTTTACATAAAAGAGTTGTCTACCTTTTTTATATAAAGTTAAAAATATTGGTGATAAGTCAACTTTAAGGCTCATTTCTTTCATTGGGATGCCTAACAAATGCCAGCACAACAAAAGGGCTGCAGATAATTTTTTTCCTGACACAGCAAACCAAAATTCACCAGTTACTGTGAGCTGCAAAACACGTGTGCTAGTAGGGTGCATTTTGGAAGAGAATGCAGCACAAGTGCGTATGACATGGTTTACACTTACATGTGTGCATGTGATTTACGTGTACTTGGAAAGGTCAGTTCACTCAAAGTTGATATCAAATGTACCAAATGCTGCTGGGATAAACCACACACAGACTTTGCCTACCCCGGGATTGGATTAGAGAAATGATTGAAGAACTGGCACTGGTGATATAATGATTTATTAATGCGATAGAATGAAGACATTTGTATAAAAACCACTTTCATCACTTAAGGCGTACCTAAACTCAGAAACTTCACTTTACATGGAAAGGGTAGACAACCCTTTTATGTTAAATAAAAATTGTGTTTGTTTTTTAAGTGCAATACCAAGGGTGCAGCAAAGGCCCCTAATTCTTGATCAACTAGGTGATCGAGAATGAATTGGAGTGCAAAGACTGCTAGGATACCTACGTCTTGCATCCTGATAGACTCTTGGCTGCACCTTCTGAGCATGCCCGAGCATCTTGGGCATGCGCAAAAGGGGCCTTTTTGTGAAAAAGAAAAAAAATGCACGTGTGAGATCGGCAAGTTTTTTTCCAACCTACGTCACTCGATCTCACACCTGCGTTGGGTGTTGTAGTAAGAAAAACCCAGAAGAAGAGAAGATGGCGGCCCCCCAGTTTGGAGACAGATGCCGGGGCGACGCAGGACCCGATGGAAGAAACCTCCACACTGATGTGGGATTGAAGGTAAGTGGTTTTTTTTTTTTGTTTTGGGCGTTTTACAGTTTAGTTCCTCTTTTTTCCTCTGTTCACAGGTAACCCATTATATTTATTATACAGAACCCTTCACTGTATATAGATTCTGGTGTAAAAATGCTACATTAATCAGTCCACCTGTAAAATAACTTGACAGGGTGCCTTTTATAACTTAATAACTTTTAATGACTAATAAATTAAATCATAAATATCTAAAGGCTGAACAAGAAGTAAAGACATATTAATTCATCACCATGGATTTTGTTATTTAACTGTAACCAGTGAGCTCTAATGGAGTATTTTATTACTTCCAATGTTATGAATTTTGTATGAGGGGCTATAATAAGCTGCACCACAAGTTCTGCAAAGGTCACGTTATGAACGTTCAGACCCTGTGTCCTGCTACCCCTTGTCACAAAGATAGAAAATAAAAAGAATTCAAAAAATTTGAGTTGTCAAAGCAACAAGGGGGGGGGGGGGGGG
>NC_092863.1:94684951-94693610 GCF_032062135.1 Pyxicephalus adspersus | reverse complement strand
TCTGCTATAATGATAATGAAATCGGATCACTAGAGATTAGAAGGGGGTCACTGGAAATATAACATTTGTGTGACATGGCTCCAACCTATATCTGCTTGTTTCATGATTTACCTACCAGGGAGATAAAAGCAGCACCTACACTTCCAGGCATAATACACCCATAGAGACAGCAAAGACAAAGGTCTCATATGAGCCCTAACCAGACCACACCCTGCCCCCTTCTACCTCTTTTACAGCCCTACACTTCATGTCAGTAAAACATTTCTGCCCCCCTGTCACCCCCGCTTCTCACCATCATTATCCGCCTCCCGCAGCCTCTCCAACCTCCGATGCAGCTTCTCTGCTCTGTCATTCCACTGCTGGCTGCTGGACGCCGCCATGTTTAAAGAGACGAGTCATGTGACGTGCGGTCATGTGATCAGCATCTCTCTCCTTCAGCAGGGACAATAAAGACACGGAGATGGAAGTGTCAGAGCTGATGGATTGTGCTGGTTGTCTGATGTAATATATATCTATCTATCTATCTATATATATATATATATATATATATATCTGGAAGGGAGCAGCCATCCTGTCATATTGATAGCTGGGACATGCTGCTGGTATTGAGTGACAGTAAACTGAATTGATCTAAACGATTCCACTCTCATTAGGTTAGCTGTTTGATTAAATTAATTGGTATATAGTGATAAATCTGGGGTGCCTGTGGGGGCAGTGTTATGATCTGGGGTGCCCATGGGGGCGGTGTTATAATCTGGGGTGCCTGTGGGGGCGGTGTTATAATCTGGGGTGCCTGTGGGGGCAGTGTTATGATCTGGGGTGCCTGTGGGAGCTTTGTTATAATCTGGGGGTGCCTGTATCTGGGGTGCCTGTGGGGGCAGTGTTATGATCTGGGGTGCCTGTGGGGGCATTGGTATGTATTGATGCCATTAGATAATATTCATACACCACATGATAGAAATAACTTTGCTGATCATAATTTGGGACCAGCAGGAAGATACAGCAAAAGTTCATTACAGTGATTTTGTTTTTTATTGAATAAAGATGTTTAATGAGATTCAAATAATTCAACTTGAATGCAAATTACACAAAAATCATTCACCATGAAAGATTGTTTCCAGCAAAGTGATCTTTCTTATTTTCAAGCAGATAATGAATTAATAAAAACCTGCAAACCCGGGCTGCGAGATAAGTTTGTGATTCCCCGGTATTGAACGTCATCCCTTCAACCTGATTTTTGTACATTGATTACAGGCTATCTGATAACATTAAAACTATTAACTATTATAAATATTAAAAGTAATTTGCTATGTTAGCAAATGTTTTCAGTCCTGGACCAGATCCATTCCAGGTTTGTTGGATCACACAGCTTCACTAATGAAAGTGTATCCTCTCCAGCATTGCAGAGCTTTATTAAATCAGACCTAATGTCTCTATCATACAAGACCTGCAAACAGAATCAGGAAACCCACTCTGCAGATGTATATTGGTAGTGCATTAACTCAATAAAGATGACCTGTCATGGAAGAATAGCTAGTAATTGCTGTCCCCTTCTTTTTAGTATACTCGCTGCCTGGATGTCATAGTTTTCCTTTTAAGTAACTGACCTGGATCATATATATGGAAAGGTTCTGACATTTTTGTTGTATGTTTGTTACCAGGGCCAGGTTTGTACTTATTTCTCCCCTGGGCCAGCTACCTTGTGCTGCCCCCTCCCTCCCAGCTGCCTTGAAGGATGGCTATGTTCAGTCTGGGGGTGAGATTGCTGTGCATTCATGGCTACCTCATGCCTGGGAACAGCTACACCTGGCAGCAGTTCCATGGAGAGTGAATGGCAAAGCAAAGAAAGAGGAATGAGGAAAGAAAGAGAATGGAAGAGGGAAAAAGACAGGAAGACAAAAGAAGAAAGAGAGAAGGGGAAAGAACGAGAGAGGAAGAAAAAAGAAAAGCAAAGGAAAGAGGGGAGGGGGAATTTACCTCCCAAGCGGTAAGCCCGAGTGTGACTCGGGGTAAAAAAACCTGCTCAAAGCGGTAACCCTGAGCCACTTTCGGGGTAGTTAAAAAAATAATAAAGACTTAGCTAGTCCCATCGGCGTCCTCCAGTGTCCTTCCATCCTCTAGCCGCTTCCTCTTCCTCCATCTGTCCCCTGGCCAGTGCGCTGACATTCCCTGGAAGTTCCAGGTGACATCAGTCCGTGCGGCTGTCGCTAGGGACACGGCGGGAATTTCAAATTATTTTGTATTGAATGCAATACACTGGATTTTTATGTCTAGAAGCGGTACATTGTCTTTCATGAAAATGTATTTTACAGTATAATATAAAAGTTTGAGTATAATAAAGTTTGGCTGTGCTCTCAGTGCTCATCTCCCTGAAATACTCCTTTGTGACCCTATTCATTTCAGCTTACAAGACCTGTTTCTAAAATTGCAATGGAAGGCCTGTGCCTCTCCTATACATCCTTTACAATCTTGATGGGTGAATGAAACACCAATCCTCGTTGAGTACCAAAGCTTATAGGAATCATTTATGCACATCAATATAGAAATATACCGAAATCCTCTTTAAGGCTTAAGGAGCACTAACTTGAACAAGGTTTTCAGCCTTCACCTTGCCACATTCGTCATCACGTATCTTTGTGTCTTTTATGATCTCCCATTGACCGCAAAGTACGTACAAAATATATCCCTGAGGAAGCCAAACGGTGGCCAAACGCGTCGGATGTTTGCACAACCTCTATACGGTCAGGACTTTTGCGGTTCTTCACACATTCATTTGATGACATAGAGGCACTGTGTCTAGTATATTATACCTAGGTCCTGTGAAGTGTTAACAGGACCAAGGTAAAATACCTGAATGCGTTATGTAAATGTTTTCCTTTGATACTATGTAACAAATACACGTATATATTATTTCATACAATCCCTGAGCCGTAAACCTCATTCTTTTTCTCCTTTATATATTATTAAATTTATTTTTTTAAATTTATGATTTTGTGTTTCAAACTTTATTATACTCATACTATTATATTATACTGTAAAATACATTTTCATGAAAGACAATGTACCGCTTTTAGACATATAAAACTGGACAGAAATGAACCGCTAGGGAGGTTAAAGAGAGAGAGGGTGAAATAGAATGAAAGAGGGAAAGAGGATGATAGAGAAATAGAGAGGAAGAAAAAGGAAGAAAGAAAAAGAGAAAGTGGGGGAAAAAGAACGAAAGAGAGAAAAAAGAGAGAGCAAGGGAAAGAGATTGCAGAGAAAGCAGGAAAGAATGAGTATGAGAGAGAGAGGGGAAAGAGAGAGAGAAAAGGGGAGAAAGAGAAAGAGTAAGAGGAAAAAAGTAGAGTAAGGGATAAAGAATAAAAGAGACAAATAAGAGAGGGAGAGGGAGAAAGAGTGTGGAAAAAAAGAAAGGAAGAGGAAGACAGTGGGAGAAATATATTGAAAGAAGGAAAGAGATTGTGAGAGAAAGAAGGAGGATGATAGAGAAAGGGGAAAGAGAGAGGAAGAAAAAGGAAGGGAGAGGGAAAGAGAATGAGAGTAAGAGAGAAGGAGGGAGAAACAGGAAGAAAGAAGGAAAGAAACAAAGTGGGGGCGGGGGGGAGGGGATGAAATTGAGATAAAAAGAGAGAGAGGGAGAAAGAGAGAGCAAGGGAAAGAGAATGGCCCTGATATATGAAATCTCTCCAAGGTGGGAGAGAATATACTTTCATCAGTGAAGCCGGGTGATCCAGAAAACATAGAATGGATTAAAAAAAAAAAAAAAAACATTTGCTAGCAAATGTTTTGAATCTGGGACCAGATCCATTCCATGTTTGCTGGATCACCCAGCTTCACTGATGAAAGTGTATTCTCTCCAGCCTTGGAGAGCTTTCATAAATCAGGGTCATTGAGAGAGAAAGAAGGAAAGAAAGAGGATGAGAGAGAGAAAGGGAGAGAGAGAGAGAGAGGAAGAAAAGAAAAAAAGAATGAGATAGAGGAAGAAAGAAGGAGAGTTAGGGAAAATAAATGAAAGAGAAAAGAAAAGAGAGAGAGAGTGTGGAAAAATAATGAAAGAGGGAAAGAGAGAGAGGGAAGGAAAGCACATCAGCACACTTACCTGTGATCAGGTTCATGACCATTATACATCTGAAAAACCAAAACCAACTCAGCTGGCAATGTTACCCCTTTATTTTTTTCAAACCTGGTGTAGTTTAAGATCTAATGCAGCATGTAGACGTCTTTGAATTTGCCTGAGGGTGACAAGATTTATTAACTGATCTTACAGCTCTTAGATTTTCACAGCTCTGCCACAGATTGCAGCTACCTCAGGCAGGACAGGAGTTCCACATTTTCTCTGCTTGTAGTACAGTAACACAGTTCCTAAACCTCCCCAACCTGTGAATGGAGCGTGAAATGATTACCAGCACACTAATGAAGATCATTCTGCTCTCTCTTCTGTCTTCTTATTAACATTGATAAATAATTAATTGGCTCCTTGTGCTACTCTTCCCTACGCCAAGTCTGTATGTTAGGCTGCACAGGGTATTGTTAGAGGCTTATAATATCTAATACAGGTAAATATATAACTTGTTTTTGAAGCAAGGGGTTGTATATACTGGTGTAAATATTGAATTCAGAGTTGTGTTTATGTGACTTCCATAATTGGCTGAAGTTTATATTGTAAGGTAACATTGTGTTCACTTTGTATTCCAACTGAGGTGAATGACAGCAATGCCTGGCTTGATGACACAGAGTGAGGCGAGTTCCATTCTTTCCCTGCAAGACGGGACCTGGAGGTTATGGCACAAAGAATTGATTCCACAAGGAAATTGCCAGCCCAAAAAAAAAGGTAAGCAGTGCAAACACCAGATTCACCTTCCAAGGACTGTCAAATACTTTTCCTGCTGATTGTTATTGAATAGACGATGGGTGTCCATCCAAAATCGTCCTTATCTTCGCATAAAAGGACTCCTGAAAATGCTCTTAAAGGTGATCGGAAAAGCTGGTGGTTCTTTTGAATGGGGCCATACATCATACACAACTTGCTGGACTCTCCAGTGGTGCCCATCTCCATCCCCCTAGGAGTACCACCACATCCCTTAAAAAGAGGACACCTAATAGGCTTCCATGAGTGTGCTAAGAGCAACAAGCTTGAGTCTGGTTGGTAGAATCAATAAGTAAGGCTATTTACAGACATTGCATTTCTGTCATTGGAAACAATGCTATGTGATTGTTTCCAGTGACCGAATGAATGAATGAGCGTTGCAAACACAATGCCTTTCCCTTCCATGGATAGAAGGGGTGAGGATGAGTGAATGGCACCCTGCTGTGCTCTCCTCCATAGTAGTAAAAGGTAATTTCCAATCAGACATTCCTTGATCTGCCAAGACTGATTGATGAACTACATCCAAGGACCGCTGTACAGATGTCTAGCTTACCACTCTGGTTAGCAGAGAGGTTAGCACTCTGGTCTTTGCAGCGCTGGGTCCCAAGTTCAAATCCCGAATAGGACACTATCTGCACGGAGTTTGCAGGTTCTCCTTCTGCGTGGGTTTCCTCTGGGTACTCCAGTTTTCTCTTACAACCCAAAAAACATGCATTTAGGTAATTGGCTTTCCCCCAGAAAATTGTGGGCAACTATGTTAATTAACAACCCTACTCAGCAATTACATAGACTAGTAAGATTTTTAAAACATACTGTGTTTCTCTATAGCAGACATTTTTTGGTCATGTGAAGCTTTCTTTCTTCTTCTATATGGCCCTCAGTGGTTTCAATGAAGAGGACCCAGTTGTCCTTCAGCTGACAAAAGCTCCAATTTTGCTGCATGATAAACACAAAATAATATATAGAACAAGACAATGACATGAACCACCCGGTGGCCCCATTCATTCCCATATTGAACACTTCATTGTGTCATTTGAATTTTGCAATATTGCAATCATGCAGAATATTGTCTGAAACATCGTAGTGACTTAGTGGTTAGCCAAAATCCTTTTAATACTGATCTGCTGGGTTTGTGTTATTTCTAGTAGGCTGATTTAGTAAGGCACTGAGTACTGAAGTCATTGATGAATCACTAGTTTTGTTGAGTTATTAAAGAGTTCTCAGAAATTGCAGTTTTACCCACAGACTACCCTTGTGAAGAACATATTGTACAATGGAATTTAACCTACTAGTGATTTTTTAGGAATGTTTTTGAAACATGTAAAGTAACATTTTCGCTGGTATATTTTTTTTCTTACTTTTACTATTACTTGACCTGCCCTGACCCTCTTACATTCCAAAAATGCCAGCTGCAAATTTGTCCTCAGTTTATTATTATTATTATTAAGAAACAGGATTTAAATTACATATTACAGAGCACTGTACATTAAGTAGGGGTTTCAAATGAAGACAGATACAGGCAGAGACACAGGAGGAGAGGACCCTGCCCCGAAGAGCTTACAATCTAGGAGGTGGGGGAAGTATCACACAATAGGAGGGGGATATGTAGTAGTGGGGTTAGTGGTGAGGGTTTTAAGAGACAGAAGAAGACGAGTAGGCAAGTTTGAAAAGATGAGTTTTGAGGGCTCTTTCAAATGAGCAGAAAGTAGGAACAAGCCGAATAGGATGAGGAAGATCATTCCAGAGAGTTGGGGCAGCTCTAGAAAAGTCTTGGAGCTGTGTCTGATGAGGTTATGAGTGAGAAAGTGATTAGTAGGTCATTGGAGGAGTGAAAAGAGTGACTTGGGGGGTATTTCTCTATCAGGTCAGAAAAGTGGTAAAAGAACAGTTGAGGGATTTGAAGGTGAAGCACAGGAGATGAATTTGATTCTCAGGTGAAATGGAAGCCAATGAAGAGAACTACGAAGAGATGCAGCAGAATTGGAGCGGTGGGAAGGATGGATTAGTCTGACTGCAGAGAGCCAATTATAGAACCCTTTCTGTGCAGAATTTGGTCCCTGTCAGAACACTAACCATATGGAGCTTTTATGTTCTTCATGTTTGTGTCATGGTGTGATTGGGGAGTTATGGTGTCCATCCAAAAACATATCTTTAGGTTAATATCTATTGGCTCTGTATTATGTATGTCTGTGTGGCTATGGTAAGGACAGCATATTGTAAACTTTTCAGGATCAGGTCCTGGTGCAATGTGTTCTTTAATGTCCTGCACAATTATTAGGGCACTACAAATGTCGAAGAAATAAGACCAGCTTTTTCTTTAACTATTTGTCCCCCAGTTTCCAGTCTCCCCAATCCTACATCCTGGAGATTCATAGCTTGCAGAAAAATAATGCACTGGTAATGGTCGACAAGAGAACAAGCAAAGGGAAGGACAACCAATTTTTGCAAATAGTTTTCTTTTTTTTAAAAAAGGTTGGAATCCCAGAGTAAAATAATTTGGTATTTTGGAAACAGATTTGACATTTTAACAGTGATATAATTTAATATGTATCTTTTTTTTATAAATATAAAACTAAACCACTGAATGGTACATAGCTTCTGATGTGTAAATAAATACCTTGTATCTGTACTAGGTAGAAGCTCACATCTTATTTACATTAACTCATACAACACTAACACAGTAGGAGGCTTTTTTTTTACCTGACTTAAAAAATGAAGACAATTTTAAATTACAGTTTTCAAAAGCTCTTGGTGACCACATACAGGACAACTAACTTGAAAGACAGTGAACACTGAACCATAAGGAGCTCATTTATAACGTAGAGCAGATAGCAGCGTGTCAAGAATTCTCTGCAACCAGGTCACAGAAAGCTAATAAACCTTTGCAAAGGTTGTGACTTTTACTAACTATAGAAAACTAAGAACACTTCTTTGGCTGAAGTTTTAACATTTGCGCCCATACCTGTATTTCTAGGCAACATTAAGGAATATATTTTTCAGAATGTAAGCAGCATATGCAATAAAATCTGCATATAAATTATTGCTTGGAAGTCATGAACATTTAGAAGAGTGTGAAAGGTTGAAGTTGCAGCCAAATTTTGGTTCACGTTGAAGAAGGTTGGATCCATCTGAAGAAAGGCTGGATCACTGCAGAGAGAAGGACACAGATAAGACAAAAAAAAAGGTATGTACAAACAATTTATATAATAATCCATGCACCCAAAGTGCTTGTGTGAGGCTAGGTTCAGACATGTAAATACATATGGGGTTTCTGTATATACCACAAACAAAATCAATTAAAATATGAATTTATCTAAATAACTAATTAAAAAATGTCAGGCAAAAAAATTTACAAATCACATTTATTGAACACAACCATATCTAAAAACAATCAAATGAATTTATAAAGCGTTTCGTAGAACAATGTCTGCTTTTGCGAAATGCGTAATCATTTCTATGTCTACTTGAAAGTGGTAGGTACTGTAGGAAAGAACTAGGTACTGTATACACCTATAGAACTAGATACTGTATACACCTAAAAAACTAGGTACTGTATACAACTATAGAACTAGGTACTGTAAACACCTATGGAACTAGGTACTGTCAATACCAATAAACTAGGTATTGCATACACCTAAAAAACTAGGTACTGTATACACCTAAAGAACTAGGTACTGTATACACCTATAGAACTTGGTACTGTATACACCTATAGAACTTGGTACTGTATTCACCTATAGAACTTGGTACTGTATTCACCTATAGAACTAGGTACTGTATACACCTATA